>NW_027667441.1:55000-82500 GCF_963924665.1 Micromys minutus
CTAAACGCTAAAAAACCATAAACCCTAAATCCTAAACACTAAACACTAAACAAGCCGAAACCCTAAAACAATTAACACTATACCCTAAACAACCCTAAACCCTTAACCCTAAACATTATACCCTAAACCCTAAAACACTATACAACCTTAAACCCTAAACCTTAAAATATCCTAAATCATAAATCCTGAACAACCCTAAACACTAAATTATAAACAACCCTAAAAAACCCTAAACAACTCTAAACGCTAAAACCTAAACAACCCTAACCATTAAACAATCTTAAACGCTAAATTCTATACCCTAAACCTAAACCACCCTAAAACTTAAACAATCCTAAACCCTAAACCTTAAACCATAAACCCTAAATTTTAAACCATAAATCTAAAAATAACCATAACCCTAACCCTAAACCTAAACCTAAACCTAACCCTAACCCCAACCCTAACCTTAACCCCATAACCCTAACCCTAACCTTAAGCCTAACATAACCCCATAACCCTATCTCTAACCCTAACTCTAACCCTAATGCTAACCCTAACCCTAACCCTAACCCTAACCCTAACCCCTTAACCTTAATCCCTAAATCCTAAACCCTGAACAACCATAAATCCTAAACCCTGAACAACCCTAAATCATAAACCCTGAATAACCCTAAACACTAACCTCTAAACAACCCTAAACAACCCTAATCACTAAACCATAAACAACCCTAAACACTAAACCCTTAACAACCCTATACCCTAAACCTTAAACACTAAACACTAAATAACCCTAAACCCTAAACCATTAACACTATACCCTAAACAACACTAAACACTAAACCCAAAACAACCCTAAAACCTAAACCTTAAACACTAAACCTTAAACAACCCTAAACCCTAAACACTAAACCCTAAACAACCCTAAACTTTTAACCCTAAACACTATACCCTAAACAACCCTAAACCTTAAACAATCCTAAACTCTAAACCCTAAACCCTTAACCTAAACCACCCTAAATCTTAAACAATCCTAAACCCTAAACCTTAAACCCTAAACACTAAACCCTAACCCTAAACCTAATCCTAACCCTAACCCTAACCCTAACCCTAACCCTAACCCTAACCCTAACCCTAATCCTAACCCTAACCCTAACCCTAACCCTATCCCTAACCCTAAACCTAACCCTGACCCTAATCCTAACACTAACCCTATTTCTAATTCTAACCCTAACACTAATCCTAAACTTAAACCTAACCCCCTAATAATAAACCTAACCCTAACACTAACCCTAACCCCTAACCCTAACCCTAACCCTAACCCTAACCTAACCCTAACCCTAACCCTAACCCTAACCCTAACACTAACCCCTAACACTTACCCTAACCCTAACCTTAACCCTAACCCTAACCATTACCCTAACCCTAACCCTAACCCTAACCCTAACCCTAACATTAACCGTAACCATAACACTAAACTCTAAACCCTAAACCTAATCCACCCTAAACCTTAAACAATCCTAAACCATAAATCTTAAACCCTAAACACTAAATCTAACAATAAACCTGAACCTGACCCTAAATCTAACCCTAACCCTAACCCTAACCCTAAAACTAAATCTGACCCTAACACTAACCCTATTCATAACACTAACCATAACCCTAACCGTAACCCTAACCCTAACCTTAACCCTAACCCTAACTTTAAACCTAACCCTTACCCTAACCATAACCCTAAACCTAACCTAACCCTAACCCTAACCCTAACCCTAACCCTAACTCTAACCCTAACCCTAACCCTAACCGTAACCATAATACTAAACTCTAAACCCTAATCCTAATCTACCCTAAACCTTAAACAATCCTAAACCTTAAACCTTAAACCCTAAACCCTAAATCTAAAAATAAACCTAAACCTAACCCTAAATCTAACCCTAACCCTAACCCTAACCCTAAACCTAAACCTGACCCTAACCCTAACCCTAATAATAACACTAATCATAACCCAAACACTAACCCTAACCCTAACCCTAAACCTAACCCTAAACCTCACACTATCCCTAATCCTAACACTAAACCCTAAACTTTAAATCTAACCCTAACCCTAACTCTACACTTAACCCTAACCCTAACCATATCCCTAAACCTAACCCTGACCCTAATCCTAACACTAACCCTATTTCTAATTCTAACCCTAAGACTAATCCTAAACTAAAACCTAACCCCCTAATAATAACCCTAACACAAAACCTAACCCTAACCCTAACCCTAACCCTAACCCTAACCCTAACACTAACCCCTAACCCCTAACACTAACCCTAACACTAACCCCTAACCCTAACCCTAACCCTAACCCTAACCTTAACCCTAACCCTAACCCTAACCCTAACCCTATCCCTAACCCTAACCCTTACCCTAACACTAACACTAACCTTAACCCTAACCCTAACCTTAACCCTCACCCTAACCCTCACCTTAACACTAAACCTAACCCTAACACTAACCCTAACACCCTAAATCCTAAACCCTAAACCCCAAAAAACTCTAAACACTAATACCAAAAGCACCCTAAACCCTAAACTATAAACACTAAACGCTAAAAAACCCTAAACTCTAAACCCTAAACACTAAACCCTAAACAAGCCTAAACCCTAAAACAAATAACACTATACCCTAAACAACCCTAAACCCTTAACCCTAAATATTATACCCTAAACCCTAAAAAACTATACAACCTTAAACCCTAAACCTTAAAATATCCTAAATCATAAATCCTGAACAACCCTAAACACTAAATCATAAACAACCCTAAAAAACCCTAAACAACTCTAAACGCTAAACCCTAAAAAACCCTAAACATTAAACAATCTTAAACGCTAAACCCTATACCCTAAACCTAAACCACCCTAAAACTTAAACAATCCTAAACCTAAACCTTAAACCATAAACCCTAAATTTTAAACCATAAATCTAAGAATAACCATAACTCTAACCCTAACCCTAAACCTAAACCTAACCCTAACCCAAACCCTAACCTTAACCCCATAACCCTAACCCTAACCTTAAGCCTAACATAACCCCATAACCCTAACTCTAACCCTAACTCTAACCCTAATGCTAACCCTAACCCTAACCCTAACCCTAACCCTAACCCCTTAACCTTAATCCCTAAATCCTAAACCCTGAACAACCATAAATCCTAAACCCTGAACAACCCTAAATCATAAACCCTGAATAACCCTAAACACTAACCTCTAAACAACCCTAAACAACCCTAATCACTAAACCATAAACAACCCTAAACACTAAACACTAAACAACCCTATACCCTAAACCTTAAACACTAAACCCTAAATAACCCTAAACCCTAAACCATTAACACTATACCCTAAACAACACTAAACATTAACCCAAAACAACCCTAAAACCTAAACCTTAAACACTAAACCTTAAACAACCCTAAACCCTAAACACTAAACCCTAAACAACCCTAAACCTTTAACCTAAACACTATACCCTAAACAACCCTAAACCTTAAACAATCCTAAACTCTAAACCCTAAACCCTTAACCTAAACCACCCTAAATCTTAAACAATCCTAAACCCTAAACCTTAAACCCTAAACACTAAACCCTAAACCCTAAACCTAACAATAACCATAACCCTAACCCTAACCCCTAACCCTTACCCTAACCCTAACCCTAACCCTAATCCTAACCCTAAACCTAACCCTAACCCTAACCCTAACCCTAACCCTAAACCTAACCCTGACCCTAATCCTAACACTAACCCTATTTCTAATTTTAACCCTAACACTAATCCTAAACTTAAACCTAACCCCCTAATAATAAACCTAACCCTAACACTAACCCTTACCCCTAACCCTAACCCTAACCCTAACCCTAACCTAACCCTAACCCTAACCCTAACCCTAACCCTAACACTAACCCCTAACCCTTACCCTAACCCTAACCCTAACCCTAACCCTAACCATTACCCTAACCCTAACCCTAACCCTAACCCTAACCCTAACCCTAACACTAACCGTAACCATAACACTAAACTCTAAACCCTAAACCTAATCCACCCTAAACCTTAAACAATCCTAAACCATAAATCTTAAACCCTAAACACTAAATCTAACAATAAACCTAAACCTGACCCTAAATCTAACCCTAACCCTAACCCTAACCCTAAACCTATCCCTGACCCTAACACTAACCCTAATCCTAACACTAACCATAACCCTAACCCTAACCCTAACCCTAACCTTAATCCTAACCCTAACCCTAAACCTAACCCTTACCCTAACCCTAACCCTAACCCTAACCTAACCCTAACCCTAACCCTAACCCTAACCCTAACCCTATCACTAACCCCCTAACTTTTACCCTAACCCTAACCCTAACATTAACCCTAACCTTAACCCTAACCCTAACCCTAACCCTAACCCTAACTCTAACCCTAACTTTAACCCTAACCGTACCATAATACTAAACTCTAAACCCTAAACCTAATCTACCCTAAACCTTAAATAATCCTAAACCCTAAACCTTAAACCCTAAACCCTAAATCTAACAATAAACCTAAACCTAACCCTAAATCTAACCCTAACCCTAACCCTAACCCTAAACCTAAACCGGACCCTAACCCTAACCCTAATAATAACACTAATCATAACCCAAACACTAACCCTAACCCTAACCCTAAACCTAACCATAAACCTCACACTATCCCTAATCCTAACACTAAACCCTAAACTTTAAATCTAACCCTAACCCTAACTCTACCCTTAACCCTAACCCTAACCATATCCCTAAACCTAACCCTGACCCTAATCCTAACACTAACTCTATTTCTAATTCTAACCCTAACACTAATCCTAAACTAAAACCTAACCCCCTAAAAATAACCCTAACACAAAACCTAACCCTAACCCTAACCCTAACCCTAAAACTAACCCCTAACCCCTAACACTAACCCTAACACTAACCCCTAACCCTAACCCTAACCCTAACCCTAACCTTAACCCTAACCCTAACCCTAACCCTAACCCTATCCCTAACCCTAACCCTTACCCTAACACTAACACTAACCTTAACCCTAACCCTAACCTTAACCCTCACCCTAACCCTCACCTTAACCCTAAACCTAACCCTAACACTAACCCTAACACTCTAAATCCTAAATCCTAAACCCCGAAAAACCCTAAACTCTAATTCCAAAAGCACCCTAAACCCTAAACTATAAACACTAAACGCTAAAAAACCCTAAACTCTAAACCCTAAACACTAAACCCTAAACAAGCCTAAACCCTAAAACCATTAACACTATACCCTAAACAACCCTAAACCCTTAACCCTAAATATTATAACCTTAACCCTAAAACACTATACAACCTTAAACCCTAAACCTTAAAATATCCTAAATCATAAATCCTGAACAAGCCTAAACACTATATCATAAACAACCCTAAAAAACCCTAAACAACTCTTAAGGCTAAAACCTAAACAACCCTAAACATTAAACAATCTTAAACGCTAAACCCTATACCCTAAACCTAAACCACCCTAAAATTTAAACAATCCTAAACCCTAAACCTTAAACCATAAACCCTAAATTTTAAACCATAAATCTAAGAATAACCATAACCCTAACCCTAAACCTAAACCTAAACCTAACCCTAACCCCAACCCTAACCTTAACCTCATAACCCTAACCCTAACCTTAAGCCTAACATAACCCCATAACCCTAACTCTAACCCTAACTCTAACCCTAATGCTAACCCTAACCCTAACCCTAACCCTAACCCTAACCCCTTAACCTTAATCCCTAAATCCTAAACCCTGAACAACCATAAATCCTAAACCCTGAACAACCCTAAATCATAAACCCTGAATAACCCTAAACACTAACCTCTAAACAACCCTAAACAACCCTAATCACTAAACCATAAACAACCCTAAACACTAAACCCTAAACAACCCTATACCCTAAACCTTAAACACTAAACCCTAAATAACCCTAAACCCTAAACCATTAACACTATACCCTAAACAACACTAAACACTAAACCCAAAACAACCCTAAAACCTAAACCTTAAACACTAAACCTTAAACAACCCTAAACCCTAAACACTAAACCCTAAACAACCCTAAACTTTTAACCCTAAACACTATACCCTAAACAACCCTAAACCTTAAACAATCCTAAACTCTAAACCCTAAACCCTTAACCTAAACCACCCTAAATCTTAAACAATCCTAAACCCTAAACCTTAAACCCTAAACACTAAACCCTAAACCCTAAACCTAACAATAACCATAACCCTAACCCTAACCCCTAACCCTTACCCTAACCCTAACCCTAACCCTAATCCTTACCCTAACCCTAACACTAACCCTAACCCTAACCCTTACCCTAACCCTAACCCTAAACCTAACCCTAACCCTAACCTTAACCCTAACCCTAACCCAACCCTAACCCTTACCCTAACCCTAACCCTAACCCTAACCCTAACCCTAACCCTAACCCTAACCCTAACCCTAACCCCTTAACCTTAATCCCTAAATCCTAAACCCTGAACAACCATAAATCCTAAACCCTGAACAACCCTAAATCATAAACCCTGAATAACCCTAAACACTAACCTCTAAACAACCCTAAACAACCCTAATCACTAAACCATAAACAACCCTAAACACTAAACCCTAAACAACCCTATACCCTAAAGCTTAAACACTAAACCCTAAATAACCCTAAACCCTAAACCATTAACACTATACCCTAAACAACACTAAACACTAAACCCAAAACAACCCTAAAACCTAAACCTTAAACACTAAACCTTAAACAACCCTAAACCCTTAACACTAAACCCTAAACAACCCTAAACTTTTAATCCGAAACACTATACCCTAAACAACCCTAAACCTTAAACATTCCTAAACTCTAAACCCTAAACCCTTAACCTAAACCACCCTAAATCTTAAACAATCCTAAACCCTAAACCTTAAACCCTAAACACTAAACACTAAACACTAAACCTAAAAATAACCATAACCCTAACCCTAACCCCTAACCCTTACCTAACCCTAACCCTAACCCTAATCCTAACCCTAACCCTAAGCCTAACCCTAACCCTAACCCTAATCCTAACCCTAACCCTAAACCTAATCCTAACCCTAACCTTAACCCTAATCCTAACCCTAACCCTAACCCTAACCCTAACCGTAACCATAACACTAAACTCTAAACCCTAAACCTAATCCACCCTATAGCTTAAACAATCCTAAACCATAAACCTTAGACCCTAAATCCTAAATCTAACAATAAACCTAAACCTAACCCTAAATCTAACCCTAACCCTAACCCTAACCCTAAATCCTCCCTGACCCTAACCCTAACCCTAACCCTAACCCTAACCCAAAACCTAATCCTGACCCTAATCCTAACACTAACCCTATTTCTAATTCTAACCCTAACACTAATCCTAAACTTAAACCTAACCCATAATAATAACCCTAACCCTAACACTAACCCTAACCCCTATCCCTAACCCTAACCCTAACCCTAACCCTAACCTAACCCTAACCCTAAACTTAACCCTAACCCTAACACTAACCCCTAACCTTTACCCTAACCCTAACCCTAAGCCTAACCATTACCCTAACCCTAAACCTAACCCTAACCCTAACCCTAACACTAACCGTAACCATAACACTAAACTCTAAACCTTAACCTAATCCACCCTAAAACTTAAACAATCCTAAACCATAAACCTTAAACCCTAAACCCTAAATCTAACAATAAACCTAAACCTGACCCTAACCCTAACCCTAACCCTAACCCTAACCCTAAACCTAACCCTGACCCTAACCCTAACCCTAATCCTAACACTAACCATAACCCTAACCCTAACCCTAATGCTAACCTTAACCCTAACCCTAACCCTAACCCTAACCCTAACCCTAACCCCTTAACCTTAATCCCTAAATCCTAAACCCTGAACAACCATAAATCCTAAACCCTGAACAACCATAAATCATAAACCCTAAATAACCCTAAACACTAACCTCTAAACAACCCTAAACAACCCTAATCACTAAACCATAAACAACCCTAAACACTAAACCCTAAACAAACCTATACCCTAAACCTTAAACACTAAACCCTAAATAACCCTAAACCCTAAACCATTAACACTATACCCTAAACAACACTAAACACTAAACCCAAAACAACCCTAAAACCTAAACCTTAAACACTAAACCTTAAACAACCCTAAACCCTTAACACTAAACCCTAAACAACCCTAAACTTTTATCCGAAACACTATACCCTAAACAACCCTAAACCTTAAACATTCCTAAACTCTAAACCCTAAACCCTTAACCTAAACCACCCTAAATCTTAAACAATCCTAAACCCTAAACCTTAAACCCTAAACACTAAACACTAAACACTAAACCTAAAAATAACCATAACCCTAACCCTAACCCCTAACCCTTACCTAACCCTAACCCTAACCCTAATCCTAACCCTAACCCTAAGCCTAACCCTAACCCTAACCCTAATCCTAACCCTAACCCTAAACCTAATCCTAACCCTAACCTTAACCCTAATCCTAACCCTAACCCTAACCCTAACCCTAACCGTAACCATAACACTAAACTCTAAACCCTAAACCTAATCCACCCTATAGCTTAAACAATCCTAAACCATAAACCTTAGACCCTAAATCCTAAATCTAACAATAAACCTAAACCTAACCCTAAATCTAACCCTAACCCTAACCCTAACCCTAAATCCTCCCTGACCCTAACCCTAACCCTAACCCTAACCCTAACCCAAAACCTAATCCTGACCCTAATCCTAACACTAACCCTATTTCTAATTCTAACCCTAACACTAATCCTAAACTTAAACCTAACCCATAATAATAACCCTAACCCTAACACTAACCCTAACCCCTATCCCTAACCCTAACCCTAACCCTAACCCTAACCTAACCCTAACCCTAAACTTAACCCTAACCCTAACACTAACCCCTAACCTTTACCCTAACCCTAACCCTAAGCCTAACCATTACCCTAACCCTAAACCTAACCCTAACCCTAACCCTAACACTAACCGTAACCATAACACTAAACTCTAAACCTTAACCTAATCCACCCTAAAACTTAAACAATCCTAAACCATAAACCTTAAACCCTAAACCCTAAATCTAACAATAAACCTAAACCTGACCCTAACCCTAACCCTAACCCTAACCCTAACCCTAAACCTAACCCTGACCCTAACCCTAACCCTAATCCTAACACTAACCATAACCCTAACCCTAACCCTAATGCTAACCTTAACCCTAACCCTAACCCTAACCCTAACCCTAACCCTAACCCCTTAACCTTAATCCCTAAATCCTAAACCCTGAACAACCATAAATCCTAAACCCTGAACAACCATAAATCATAAACCCTAAATAACCCTAAACACTAACCTCTAAACAACCCTAAACAACCCTAATCACTAAACCATAAACAACCCTAAACACTAAACCCTAAACAAACCTATACCCTAAACCTTAAACACTAAACCCTAAATAACCCTAAACCCTAAACCATTAACACTATACCCTAAACAACACTAAACACTAAACCCAAAACAACCCTAAAACCTAAACCTTAAACACTAAACCTTAAACAACCCTAAACCCTAAACAACCCTAAACTTTTAACCCTAAACACTATACCCTAAACAACCCTAAACCTTAAACAATCCTAAACTCTGAACCCTAAACTCTTAACCTAAACCAACCTAAATCTTAAACAATCCTAAACTCTAAACCTTAAACCCTAAACACTAAATCCTAAACCCTAAACCTAACAATAACCATAACCCTAACCCTAACCCCTAACCTTTACCCTAACCCTAACCCTAACCCTAATCCTAACCCTAACCCTAACCTTAACCCTAACCCTAACCCTAACCCTAACCCTAAACCTAATCCTAACCCTAACCTTAACCCTAATACTAAACCTAACCCTAACCCTAACCCTAACCGTAACCATAACACTAGACTCTAAACCCTAAACCTAATCCACCCTAAACCTTAAACAATCCTAAACAATAAACCTTAGACCCTAAATCCTAAATCTAACAATAAACCTAAACCTAACCCTAAATCTAACCCTAACCCTAACCCTAACCCTAAACCCTCCCTGAACCTAACCCTAACCCTAACCCTAACCCTAAACCTAACCCTGACCCTAATCCTAACACTAACCCTGTTTCTAATTCTAACCCTAACACTAATCCTAAACTTAAACCTAACGCCCTAATAATAACCCTAACCCTAACACTAAACCTAAACCCTAACCCTAACCCTAACCCTAACCCTAACCCTAACCTAACCCTAACCCTAACCCTAACCCTAACCCTAACACTAACCCCTAACCCTTACCCTAACCCTAACCCTAACCCTAAGCATTACCCTAACCCTAACCCTAACCCTAACCCTAACCCTAACACTAACCGTAACCATAACACTAAACTCTAAACCCTAAACCTAATCCACCCTAAACCTTAAACAATCCTAAACCATAAACCGTAGACCCTAAACCCTAAATCTAACATTAAACCTAAACCTAACCGTAAATCTAACCCTAACCCTAAACCCTCCCTGACCCTAACCCTAACCCTAACCCTAACCCTAACCCTAAACCTAACCCTGACCCTAATCCTAACACTAAACCTATTTCTAATTCTAACCCTAACACTAATCCTAAACTTAACCCTAACCCCCTAACCCTAACCCTAACCCTAAAACGAACCCTAAACCCTAACCCTAACCCTAAACCTAACACTAACCCTAACCTAACCCTAACCCTAACCCTAACCCTAACACAAACCCTAACACTAACCCCCTAACTTTTACTCTAACCCTAACCCTAACCCTAAACTTTACCATAACCCTAACCCTAACCCTAACCTAACCCTAACCCTAACCCTAACCCTAACCCTAACCTAACCCTAACCCTAACCCTAACCCTAACCCTAACCCTAACACTAACCCCTAACCCTTACCCTAACCCTAACCCTAACCCTAACCATTACCCTAACCCTAACCCTAACCCTAACCCTAACCCTAATCCCATCCCTAACCCTAACACTAACCGTAACCATAACACTAAACTCTAAACCCTAAACCTAATCCACCCTAAACCTTGAACAATCCTAAACCATAAACCTTAAACCCTAAACCCTAAATCTAACAATAAACCTAAACCTAACCCTAAATCTAACCCTAACCCTATCCCTAACCCTAAACCTAACCCTGACCCTAACCCTAACCCTAATCCTAACACTAACCATAACCCTAACTCTAACACTAACCCTAACCTTAACCCTAACCCTAACCCTAAACCTAACCCTAACCCTAACTCTAACCCTAACCCTAACCATAACCGTAACCATAATACTAAACTCTAAACCCTAAACCTAATCCACCCTAAACCTTAAACAATCCTAAACCATAAACCTTAAACCCTAAACCTTAAATCTAACAATAAACCTAAACCTAACCCTAAATCTAACCCTAACCCTAACCCTAACCCTAAACCTAAACCTGACCCTAACCCTAACCCTAATCCTAACACTAATCATAACCCAAACACTAACCCTAACCCTAACCCTAAACCTAACCCTAAAACTCACACTATCCCTAATCCTAACACTAAACCCTAAACTTTAAATCTAACCCTAACTCTAACCCTACCCTTAACCCTAACCCTATCCCTAAACCTAACCCTGACCCTAATCCTAACACTAACCCTATTTCTAATTCTAACCCTAACACTAATCCTAAACTAAAACCTAACCCCCTAATAATAACCCTAACACTAAACCTAACCCTAACCCTAACCCTAACCCTAAGCCTAACCCTAACACTAACCCCTAACCCCTAACACTAACCCTAACCCTAACCCCTAACCCTAACCCTAACCCTAACCTTAACCCTAACCCTAGCCCTAACCCTATCCCTAACCCTAACCCTTACCCTAACACTAACACTAACCTTAACCCTAACCCTAACCTTAACCCTCAGCCTAACCCTCACCTTAACCCTAAACCTAACCCTAACACTAACCCTAACACCCTAAATCCTAAACCTTAAGCCTCGAAAATCCCTAAACACTAATTCCAAAAGCACCCTAAACCCTAAACTATAAACACTAAACGCTAAAAAACCCTAAACCCTAAACCCTAAACACTAAACCCTAAACAAGATTAAACCCTAAAACCATTAACACTATACACTAAAAAACCCTAAACCCTTAACCCTAAACATTATACCCTAAACCCTAAAACACTATACAACCTTAAACCCTAAACCTTAAAATATCCTAAATCATAAATCCTGAACAACCCTAAACACTAAATTATAAACAACCCTAAAAAACCCTAAACAACTCTAAACGCTAAAACCTAAACAACCCTAACCATTAAAAAATCTTAAACGCTAAATTCTATACCCTAAACCTAAACCATCCTAAAACTTAAACAATCCTAACCCCTAAACCTTAAACCATAAACCCTAAATTTTAAACCATAAATCTAAGAATAACCATAACCCTAACCCTAACCCTAAACCTAAACCTAACCCTAACCCCAACCCTAACCTTAACCCCATAACCCTAACCCTAAACTTAAGCCTAACATAACCCCATAACCCTAACTCTAACCCTAACTCTAACCCTAATGCTATCCCTAACCCTAACCCTAACCCTAACCCTAACCCTAACCCCTTAACCTTAATCCCTAAATCCTAAACCCTGAACAACCATAAATCCTAAACCCTGAACAACCCTAAATCATAAACCCTGAATAACCCTAAACACTAACCTCTAAACAACCCTAAACAACCCTAATCACTAAACCATAAACAACCCTAAACACTAAACCCTAAACAACCCTATACCCTAAACCTTAAACACTAAACCCTAAATAACCCTAAACCCTAAACCATTAACACTATACCCTAAACAACACTAAACACTAAACCCAAAACAACCCTAAAACCTAAACCTTAAACACTAAACCTTAAACAACCCTAAACCCTAAACACTAAACCCTAAACAACCCTAAACTTTTAACCCTAAACACTATACCCTAAAAAACCCTAAACCTTAAACAATCCTAAACTCTAAACCCTAAACCCTTAACCTAAACCACCCTAAATCTTAAACAATCCTAAACCCTAAACCTTAAACCCTAAACACTAAACTCTAAACCCTAAACCTAACAATAACCATAACCCTAACCCTAACCCCTAACCCTTACCCTAACCCTAACCCTAACCCTAATCCTAACCCTAATCCTAATCCTAACCCTAACCCTAACCCTAAACCTAACCCTAACCTTAACCCTAATCCTAACCCTAACCGTAACCATAACACTAAACTCTAAACCCTAAACCTAATCCACCCTAAACCTTAAACAATCCTAAACCATAAACCTTAGACCCTAAATCCTAAATCTAACAATAAACCTAAACCTAACCCTAACTCTAACCCTAACCCTAACCCTAACCCTAAAACCTCCCTGACCCTAACCCTAACCCTAACCCTGACCCTAATCCTAACACTAACCCTATTTCTAATTCTAACCCTAACACTAATCCTAAACTTAAACCTAACCCCCTAATAATAACCCTAACCCTTTCACTAACCCTAACCCTTAAACCTAACCCTAACCCTAACCCTAACCCTAACCTAACCCTAACCCTAACCCTAACCCTAACCCTAACCCTAACCCTAACCCTAACCTAACCCTAACCCTAACCCTAACCCTAACACAAACCCTAACACTAACCCCCTTACTTTTACCCTAACCCTAACCCTAACCCTAAACCTGACCCTTACCATAACCCTAACCCTAACCCTAACTCCATCCCTAACTCTAACCCTAACCGTAACCATAACACTAAACTCTAAACCCTAAACCTAATCCACCCTAAACCTTAAACAATCCTAAACCATAAACCTTAAACCCTAAACCCTAAATCTAACAATAAACCTAAACCTAACCCTAAATCTAACCCTAACCCTATCCCTAACCCTAAACCTAACCCTGACCCTAACCCTAACCCAAATCCTAACACTAACCATAACCCTAACCCTAACACTAACCCTAACCTTAACCCTAACCCTAACCCTAACCCTAACCCTAACTAAAACCCTAACCATAACCTTAACCGTAACCATAATACTAAACTCTAAACCCTAAACCTAATCCACCCTTAAACTTAAACAATCCTAAACCATAAACCTTAAACCCTAAACCCTAAATCTAACAATAAACCTAAACCTAACCCTAAATCTAACCCTAACCCTAACCCTAACCCTAAACATAAACCTTACCCTAACCCTAATCCTAATCCTAACACTAATTATAACCCAAACACTAACCCTAACCCTAACCCTAAACCTAACCCTAAACCTCACACTATCCCTAATCCTAACACTAAACCCTAAACTTTAATTCTAACCCTAACTTTAACCCTACCCTTAACCCTAACCCTAACCATATTTCTAAACCTAACCCTGACCCTAATCCTAACACTAACCCTATTTCTAATTCTAACCCTAACACTAATCCTAAACTAAAACCTAACCCCCTAATAATAACCCTAACACTAAACCTAACCCTAACCCTAACCCTAACCCTAACCCTAACACTAACCCCTAACCCTAACCCTAACCCTAACCCTAACCCTAACCTTAACCCTAACCCTAACCCTAACCCTAACCCTATCCCTAACCCTAACCATTATTCTAACACTAACACTAACCTTAACCCTAACCCTAAACCTAAACCTAACCCTAACCCCAACCCTAACCTTAACCCCATAACCCTAACCCTAACCTTAAGCCTAACATAACCCCATAACCTTAGCTCTAACCCTAACTCTAACCCTAATGCTAACCCTAACCCTAACCCTAACCCTAACCTTAACCCCTTAACCTTAATCCCTAAATCCTAAACCCTGAACAACCATAAATCCTAAACCCTGAACAACCCTAAATCATAAACCCTGAATAACCCTAAACACTAACCTCTAAACAACCCTAAACAACCCTAATCTCTAAACCATAAACAACCCTAAACACTAAACCCTAAACAACCCTATACCCTAAACCTTAAACACTAAACCCTAAATAACCCTAAACCCTAAACCATTAACACTATACCCTAAACAACACTAAACACTAAACCCAAAACAACCCTAAAACCTAAACCTTAAACACTAAACCTTAAACAACCCTAAACCCTAAACACTGAACCCTAAACAACCCTAAACTTTTAACTTTAAACACTATACCCTAAACAACCCTAAACCTTAAACAATCCTAAACTCTAAACCCTAAACCCTTAACCTAAACCACCCTAAATCTTAAACAATCCAAAACCCTAAACCTTAAACCCTAAACACTAAACCCTAAACCCTAAACCTAACAATAACCATAACCCTAAACCTAACCCCTAACCCTTACCCTAACCCTAACCCTAACCCTAATCCTAACCCTAACCCTAACCCTAACCCTAACCCTAACCCTAAACCTAATCCTAACCCTAACCTTAACCCTAATCCTAACCCTAACCCTAACCCTAACCCTAACCGTAACCATAACACTAAACTCTAAACCCTAAACCTAATCCACCCTAAACCTTAAACAATCCTAAACCATAAACCTTAGACCCTAAATCCTAAATCTAACAATAAACCTAAACCTAACCCTAAATCTAACCCTAACCCTAACCCTAACCCTAAACCCTCCCTGACCCTAACCCTAACCCTAACCCTAACCCTAACCCTAAACCTAACCCTGACCCTAATCCTAACACTAACCCTATTTCTAATTCTAACCCTAACACTAATCCTAAACTTAAACCTAACCCCCTAATAATAACCCTAACCCTAACACTAACCCTAACCCCTAACCCTAACCCTAACCCTAACCCTAAACCTAACCTAACCCTAACCCTAACCCTAACACTAACCCCTAACCCTTACCCTAACCCTAACCCTAACCCTAACCCTAACCATTACCCTATCCCTAACCCTAACCCTAACCCTAACCCTAACCCTAACACTAACCATAACCATAACACTAAACTCTAAACCCTAAACCTAATCCACCCTAAACCTTAAACAATCCTAAACCATAAACCTTAAACCCTAATCCCTAAATCTAACAATAAACCTAAACCTGACCCTAAATCTAACCCTAACCCTAACCCTAACCCTAAACCTAAACCTGACCCTAACCCTAACCCTAATCCTAACACTAACCATAACCCTAACCCTAACCCTAACCCTAACCTTAACCCTAAACCTAACCCTATCCCTAAACCTAACCCTGACCCTAATCCTAACACTAACCCTATTTCTAATTCTAACCCTAACACTAATCCTTAACTAAAACCTAACCCCCTAATAATAACCCTAACACTAAACCTAACCCTAACCCTAACCCTAACACTAACCCCTAACCCCTAACACTAACCCTAACCCTAACGCGTAACCCTAACCCTAACCCTAACCCTAACCCTAACACTAACCCTAACCCTAACCCTAACCCTATCCCTAACCCTAACCCTTACCCTAACACTAACACTAACCTTAACCCTCACCCTAACCCTCACCTTAACCCTAAACCTAACCCTAACACTAACCCTAACACCCTAAATCCTAAACCCTAAACCCCAAAAAACTCTAAACACTAATTCCAAAAGCACCCTAAACCCTAAACTATAAACACTAAACGCTAAAAAACCCTAAACCCTAAACCCTAAACACTAAACCCTAAACAAGCCTAAACCCTAAAACCATTAACGCTATACCCTAAACAACCCTAAACCCTTAACCCTAAACATTATACCCTAAACCCTAAAACACTATACAACCTTAAACCCTAAACCTTAAAATATCCTAAATCATAAATCCTGAACAACCCTAAACACTAAATTATAAACAACCCTAAAAAACCCTAAACAACTCTAAACGCTAAAACCTAAACAACCCTAAACATTAAACAATCTTAAACGCTAAACCCTATACCCTAAACCTAATCCTAAACCTTACCCTAACCCTAACTTTAACCCTAACCCTAATCCTAACACTAAACCCTAAACCATAAACCTAACCCTAACCCTAAAACTAAACTTTAAATCCTAAACCTAATCTACCCTAAACCTTAAACAATCCTAAACCCTAAACCCTGAACCCTAAACCTAACCCTAATACCAACCCTAACACTAACCATAACCCTAACACTAAATTGTAAACCCTAAATTTAAGTTACGATAAACCTTAAACAATCCTAAACCCTAAACCTTAAACCCTAAACCTAACAATTACCATAACCCTAACCCTAATCCTAACCCTAACCCTAACCCTAAACGTAACCCTAACACTAAACCTAACCCTAACCCTAACCCTAACCCTAACCATAAACCTAACACTAACACTAAACCTAATCCTAACCCTAACCCTAACCCTAACCTGACCCTAACCCTAACCCTAACCCTAACCTTAATTCTAACTCTAACCCTAATCCTAACAATAAACCTAAACCTAACCCTAACCCTAACCCTAAACCTAACACTAACCTTAACCCTAACCCTAACCCTAACCCTAACAGTAATCCCTAAACCCTAAACCTAACCCTAACGATATCCCAAACACAAAACTCTAAACCCTAAAAATAATCCACCCTAAACCTTAAACAATCCTAAATCCTAAACCTTTACCCTAAACCCTAAACCCTAAACCTAACAATATCCATGACCCTAAACGTAACCCTAAACCTAACCCTAACCCTAACCCTAATCCGAACACTAAACCCTAAACCCTAAACCTAACCCTAACCTTAACACTAAACTCTAAACCCTAAACCTAATCTACCCTAAACCTTAAACAATCCTAAACCCAAAACCTTAGACCCTAAACACTAAACCCTAAACCTAACAATAAACCTAACCCTAACCCTAACCCTAACCCTTAACCTAACCCTAACCGTAACCCTAACCCTAAACCTAACCCTAAACTTAAGCCTAACCATAAACCTAACCCTAACCCTAACCCTAACCGTAACCCTAACCCTAACCCTAACCGTAACACTAACCCTAACCCTAAACCTAACCCTAACCCTAACCTTAACCTTAACCATAACACTAAACTCTAAACCCTAAACCTAATCCACCCTAAACCTTAAATATCCTAAACCATAAACCTTAAACCCTAAACCCTAAATCTAACAATAAACCTAAACCTAATCCTAAATCTAACCCTAACCCTAACCCTAACCCTAAACCTAACCCTGACCTTAACCCTAACCCTAATCCTAACACTAACCATAACTCTAATCCTAACCCTAACCACAAACTTAACCCTAACCATAACCCTAACCCTAAACCTAACCCTAACCCTAACCCAAACCCTAACCCTAAACCTAACCCTAACCCTAACCGTAACCATAACACTAAACTCTAAACCCTAAACCTAATCCACCCTAAACCTTAAACAATCCTAAACCACAAACCTTAAACCCTAAACCCTAAATCTAACAATAAACCTAAACCTAATCCTAAATCTAACCCTAACCCTAACCCTAACCCTAAACCTAATCCTAACACTAACCATAACCCAAACACTAACCCTAACCCTAAACCTAATCCTAACCCTTACCCTAACCCTAACTTTAACCCTAACCCTAATCCTAACACTAAACCCTAAACCCTAAACCTAACCCTAACCCTAAAACTAAACTTTAAATCCTAAACCTAATCTACACTAAACCTTAAACAATCCTAAACTCTAAACCCTGAACCCTAAACCTAACCCTAACCCTAACCCTAACACTAACCATAACCCTAACACTAAATTGTAAACCCTAAATTTAAGTTACGATAAACCTTAAACAATCCTAAACCCTAAACCTTAAACCCTAAACCTAACAATTACCATAACCCTAACCCTAATCCTAACCCTAACCCTAACCCTAAACGTAACCCTAACACTAAACCTAACACTAACCCTAACCCTAACCCTAAACCTAACACTAACACTAAACCTAATCCTAACCCTAACCCTAACCCTAAACCTGACCCTAACACTAACCCTAACCCTAACCCTAATCCTAACTCTAACCCTAATCCTAACAATAAACCTAAACCTAACCCTAACCCTAACCCTAAACCTAACACTAACCTTAACCCTAACCCTAACCCTAACCCTAACAGTAATCCCTAAACCCTAAACCTAACCCTAACAATATCCCAAACACAAAACTCTAAACCCTAAAAATAATCCACCCTAAACCTTAAACAATCCTAAATCCTAAACCTTTACCCTAAACCCTAAACCCTAAACCTAACAATATCCATGACCCTAAACGTAACACTAAACCTAACCCTAACCCTAACCCTAATCCGAACACTAAACCCTAAACCCTAAACCTAACCCTAACCTTAACACTAAACTCTAAACCCTAAACCTAATCTACCCTAAACCTTAAACAATCCTAAACCCAAAACCTTAGTCCCTAAACACTAAACCCTAAACCTAACAATAAACCTAACCCTAACCCTAACCCGAACCCTAACCCTAAACCTAACCCTAACCGTAACCCTAACCCTAAACCTAACCCTAACCTTAAGCCTAACCATAAACCTAACCCTAACCATAAACCGAACCTTAACCCTAACTTTAACCCTAAACCTAACAATAAACATAATCATAACCCTTACCCTAACCCTAACCCTAACCCTAACCCTAACACTAACCCTAACCCTAACCCTAACCCTATCCCTAACCCTAACCCTTACCCTAACACTAACACTAACCTTAACCCTCACCCTAACCCTCACCTTAACCCTAAACCTAACCCTAACACTAACCCTAACACCCTAAATCCTAAACCCTAAACCCCAAAAAACTCTAAACACTAATTCCAAAAGCACCCTAAACCCTAAACTATAAACACTAAACGCTAAAAAACCCTAAACCCTAAACCCTAAACACTAAACCCTAAACAAGCCTAAACCCTAAAACCATTAACGCTATACCCTAAACAACCCTAAACCCTTAACCCTAAACATTATACCCTAAACCCTAAAACACTATACAACCTTAAACCCTAAACCTTAAAATATCCTAAATCATAAATCCTGAACAACCCTAAACACTAAATTATAAACAACCCTAAAAAACCCTAAACAACTCTAAACGCTAAAACCTAAACAACCCTAAACATTAAACAATCTTAAACGCTAAACCCTATACCCTAAACCTAATCCTAAACCTTACCCTAACCCTAACTTTAACCCTAACCCTAATCCTAACACTAAACCCTAAACCATAAACCTAACCCTAACCCTAAAACTAAACTTTAAATCCTAAACCTAATCTACCCTAAACCTTAAACAATCCTAAACCCTAAACCCTGAACCCTAAACCTAACCCTAATCCCAACCCTAACACTAACCATAACCCTAACACTAAATTGTAAACCCTAAATTTAAGTTACGATAAACCTTAAACAATCCTAAACCCTAAACCTTAAACCCTAAACCTAACAATTACCATAACCCTAACCCTAATCCTAACCCTAACCCTAACCCTAAACGTAACCCTAACACTAAACCTAACCCTAACCCTAACCCTAACCCTAACCATAAACCTAACACTAACACTAAACCTAATCCTAACCCTAACCCTAACCCTAACCTGACCCTAACCCTAACCCTAACCCTAACCTTAATTCTAACTCTAACCCTAATCCTAACAATAAACCTAAACCTAACCCTAACCCTAACCCTAAACCTAACACTAACCTTAACCCTAACCCTAACCCTAACCCTAACAGTAATCCCTAAACCCTAAACCTAACCCTAACGATATCCCAAACACAAAACTCTAAACCCTAAAAATAATCCACCCTAAACCTTAAACAATCCTAAATCCTAAACCTTTACCCTAAACCCTAAACCCTAAACCTAACAATATCCATGACCCTAAACGTAACCCTAAACCTAACCCTAACCCTAACCCTAATCCGAACACTAAACCCTAAACCCTAAACCTAACCCTAACCTTAACACTAAACTCTAAACCCTAAACCTAATCTACCCTAAACCTTAAACAATCCTAAACCCAAAACCTTAGAACCTAAACACTAAACCCTAAACCTAACAATAAACCTAACCCTAACCCTAACCCTAACCCTTAACCTAACCCTAACCGTAACCCTAACCCTAAACCTAACCCTAAACTTAAGCCTAACCATAAACCTAACCCTAACCCTAACCCTAACCGTAACCCTAACCCTAACCCTAACCGTAACACTAACCCTAACCCTAAACCTAACCCTAACCCTAACCTTAACCTTAACCATAACACTAAACTCTAAACCCTAAACCTAATCCACCCTAAACCTTAAATATCCTAAACCATAAACCTTAAACCCTAAACCCTAAATCTAACAATAAACCTAAACCTAATCCTAAATCTAACCCTAACCCTAACCCTAACCCTAAACCTAACCCTGACCTTAACCCTAACCCTAATCCTAACACTAACCATAACTCTAATCCTAACCCTAACCACAAACTTAACCCTAACCATAACCCTAACCCTAAACCTAACCCTAACCCTAACCCAAACCCTAACCCTAAACCTAACCCTAACCCTAACCGTAACCATAACACTAAACTCTAAACCCTAAACCTAATCCACCCTAAACCTTAAACAATCCTAAACCACAAACCTTAAACCCTAAACCCTAAATCTAACAATAAACCTAAACCTAATCCTAAATCTAACCCTAACCCTAACCCTAACCCTAAACCTAATCCTAACACTAACCATAACCCAAACACTAACCCTAACCCTAAACCTAATCCTAACCCTTACCCTAACCCTAACTTTAACCCTAACCCTAATCCTAACACTAAACCCTAAACCCTAAACCTAACCCTAACCCTAAAACTAAACTTTAAATCCTAAACCTAATCTACACTAAACCTTAAACAATCCTAAACTCTAAACCCTGAACCCTAAACCTAACCCTAACCCTAACCCTAACACTAACCATAACCCTAACACTAAATTGTAAACCCTAAATTTAAGTTACGATAAACCTTAAACAATCCTAAACCCTAAACCTTAAACCCTAAACCTAACAATTACCATAACCCTAACCCTAATCCTAACCCTAACCCTAACCCTAAACGTAACCCTAACACTAAACCTAACACTAACCCTAACCCTAACCCTAAACCTAACACTAACACTAAACCTAATCCTAACCCTAACCCTAACCCTAAACCTGACCCTAACACTAACCCTAACCCTAACCCTAATCCTAACTCTAACCCTAATCCTAACAATAAACCTAAACCTAACCCTAACCCTAACCCTAAACCTAACACTAACCTTAACCCTAACCCTAACCCTAACCCTAACAGTAATCCCTAAACCCTAAACCTAACCCTAACAATATCCCAAACACAAAACTCTAAACCCTAAAAATAATCCACCCTAAACCTTAAACAATCCTAAATCCTAAACCTTTACCCTAAACCCTAAACCCTAAACCTAACAATATCCATGACCCTAAACGTAACCCTAAACCTAACCCTAACCCTAACCCTAATCCGAACACTAAACCCTAAACCCTAAACCTAACCCTAACCTTAACACTAAACTCTAAACCCTAAACCTAATCTACCCTAAACCTTAAACAATCCTAAACCCAAAACCTTAGTCCCTAAACACTAAACCCTAAACCTAACAATAAACCTAACCCTAACCCTAACCCGAACCCTAACCCTAAACCTAACCCTAACCGTAACCCTAACCCTAAACCTAACCCTAACCTTAAGCCTAACCATAAACCTAACCCTAACCATAAACCGAACCTTAACCCTAACTTTAACCCTAAACCTAACAATAAACATAATCATAACCCTTACCCTAACCCTAAGCCTAACCCTAACCTTAACCCTAACCATAACCCTAACCCTAAACCTAACCCTAACCCTAACCCAAACCCTAACCCTAAACCTAACCCTAACCATAACCGTAACCATAACACTAAACTATAAACCCTAAACCTAATCCACCCTAAACCTTAAACAATCCTAAACCACAAACCTTAAACCCTAAACCCTAAATCTAACAATAAACCTAAACCTAACCCTAAATCTAACCCTAACACTAACCCTAAACCTAAACCTAATCCTAACACTAACCTTAACCCAAACACTAACCCTAACCCTAACCCTAAACCTAACCCTAACCCTAAACCTCACACTAACCCTAATCCTAACACAAAACCTTAAACTTTAAATCTAACCCTAACCCTAACCCTACCCCTAACCCTAACCCTAACCCTATCCCTAAACCTAACCCTTACCCTAATCCTAACACTAACCCTATTTCTAATTGTAACCCTAACACTAATCCTAAATTTAAACCTAACTCCCTAATAATAACCCTAACCCTAAACCTAACCCTAACCCTAACCCCCCCAACCCTAACCTTAACCCTAACCCTAACCCTAACCGTAACTCTAACCCTAACCCTAACCGTAACTCTATCCCTAACCCTAACACTAACTCTAACCCTAACCCTAACCCTAACCCTAACCCTAAACCTAACCCTAACCCTAACCCTAACCCTAACCCTAACCATATTTCTAAACCTAACCCTGACCCTAATCCTAACACTAACCCTATTTCTAATTCTAACCCTAACACTAATCCTAAACTAAAACCTAACCCCCTAATAATAACCCTAACACTAAACCTAACCCTAACCCTAACCCTAACCCTAACCCTAACACTAACCCCTAACCCTAACCCTAACTTTAACCCTAACCTTAACCCTAACCCTAACCCTAACCCTAACCCTAACCCTATCCCTAACCCTAACCATTATTCTAACACTAACACTAACCTTAACCCTAACCCTAAACCTAAACCTAACCCTAACCCCAACCCTAACCTTAACCCCATAACCCTAACCCTAACCTTAAGCCTAACATAACCTTATAACCTTAGCTCTAACCCTAACTCTAACCCTAATGCTAACCCTAACCCTAACCCTAACCCTAACCTTAACCCCTTAACCTTAATCCCTAAATCCTAAACCCTGAAAAACCATAAATCCTAAACCCTGAACAACCCTAAATCATAAACCCTGAATAACCCTAAACACTAACCTCTAAACAACCCTAAAAAACCCTAATCTCTAAACCATAAACAACCCTAAACACTAAACCCTAAACAACCCTATACCCTAAACCTTAAACACTAAACCCTAAATAACCCTAAACCCTAAACCATTAACACTATACCCTAAACAACACTAAACACTAAACCCAAAACAACCCTAAAACCTAAACCTTAAACACTAAACCTTAAACAACCCTAAACCCTAAGCACTAAACCCTAAACAACCCTAAACTTTTAACTTTAAACACTATACCCTAAACAACCCTAAACCTTAAACAATCCTAAACTCTAAACCCTAAACCCTTAACCTAAACCACCCTATATCTTAAACAATCCTAAACCCTAAACCTTAAACCCTAAACACTAAACCCTAAACCCTAAACCTAACAATAACCATAACCCTAAACCTAACCCCTAACCCTTACCCTAACCCTAACCCTAACCCTAATCCTAACCCTAACCCTAACCCTAACCCTAACCATAACCCTAACCCTAACCCTAAACCTAATCCTAACCCTAACCTTAAACCTAATCCTAACCCTAACCCTAACCCTAACCCTAACCGTAACCATAACACTAAACTCTAAACCCTAAACCTAATCCACCCTAAACCTTAAACAATCCTAAACCATAAACCTTAGACCCTAAATCCTAAATCTAACAATAAACCTAAACCTAACCCTAAATCTAACCCTAACCCTAACCCTAACCCTAAACCCTCCCTGACCCTAACCCTAACCCTAACCCTAACCCTAACCCTAAACCTAACCCTGACCCTAATCCTAACACTAACCCTATTTCTAATTCTAACCCTAACACTAATCCTAAACTTAAACCTAACCCCCTAATAATAACCCTAACCCTAACACTAACCCTAACCCCTAACCCTAACCCTAACACTAACCCTAAACCTAAACTAACCCTAACCCTAACCCTAACACTAACCCCTAACCCTTACCCTAACCCTAACCCTAAACCTAACCCTAACCATTACCCTATCCCTAACCCTAACCCTAACCCTAACCCTAACCCTAACACTAACCATAACCATAACACTAAACTCTAAACCCTAAACCTAATCCACCCTAAACCTTAAACAATCCTAAACCATAAACCTTAAACCCTAATCCCTAAATCTAACAATAAACCTAAACCTGACCCTAAATCTAACCCTAACCCTAACCCTAACCCTAAACCTAAACCTGACCCTAACCCTAACCCTAATCCTAACACTAACCATAACCCTAACCCTAACCCTAACCCTAACCTTAACCCTAAACCTAACCCTATCCCTAAACGTAACCCTGACCCTAATCCTAACACTAACCCTATTTCTAATTCTAACCCTAACACTATTCCTTAACTAAAACCTAACCCCCTAATAATAACCCTAACACTAAACCTAACCCTAACCCTAACCCTAACACTAACCCCTAACCCCTAACACTAACACTAACCCTAACCCGTAACCCTAACCCTAACCCTAACCCTAACCCTAACACTAACCCTAACCCTAACCCTATCCCTAACCCTAACCCTTACCCTAACACTAACACTAACCTTAACCCTCACCCTAACCCTCACCTTAACCCTAAACCTAACCCTAACACTAACCCTAACACCCTAAATCCTAAACCCTAAACCCCAAAAAACTCTAAACACTAATTCCAAAAGCACCCTAAACCCTAAACTATAAACACTAAACGCTAAAAAACCCTAAACCCTAAACACTAAACACTAAACCCTAAACAAGCCTAACCCCTAAAACCATTAACGCTATACCCTAAACAACCCTAAACCCTTAACCCTAAACATTATACCCTAAACCCTAAAACACTATACAACCTTAAACCCTAAACCTTAAAATATCCTAAATCATAAATCCTGAACAACCCTAAACACTAAATTATAAACAACCCTAAAAAACCCTAAACAACTCTAAACGCTAAAACCTAAACAACCCTAAACATTAAACAATCTTAAACGCTAAACCCTATACCCTAAACCTAATCCTAAACCTTACCCTAACCCTAACTTTAACCCTAACCCTAATCCTAACACTAAACCCTAAACCATAAACCTAACCCTAACCCTAAAACTAAACTTTAAATCCTAAACCTAATCTACCCTAAACCTTAAACAATCCTAAACCCTAAACCCTGAACCCTAAACCTAACCCTAACCCTAACCCTAACACTAACCATAACCCTAACACTAAATTGTAAACCCTAAATTTAAGTTACGATAAACCTTAAACAATCCTAAACCCTAAACCTTAAACCCTAAACCTAACAATTACCATAACCCTAACCCTAATCCTAACCCTAACCCTAACCCTAAACGTAACCCTAACACTAAACCTAACCCTAACCCTAACCCTAACCCTAACCATAAACCTAACACTAACACTAAACCTAATCCTAACCCTAACCCTAACCCTAACCTGACCCTAACCCTAACCCTAACCCTAACCTTAATTCTAACTCTAACCCTAATCCTAACAATAAACCTAAACCTAACCCTAACCCTAACCCTAAACCTAACACTAACCTTAACCCTAACCCTAACCCTAACCCTAACAGTAATCCCTAAACCCTAAACCTAACCCTAACGATATCCCAAACACAAAACTCTAAACCCTAAAAATAATCCACCCTAAACCTTAAACAATCCTAAATCCTAAACCTTTACCCTAAACCCTAAACCCTAAACCTAACAATATCCATGACCCTAAACGTAACCCTAAACCTAACCCTAACCCTAACCCTAATCTGAACACTAAACCCTAAACCCTAAACCTAACCCTAACCTTAACACTAAACTCTAAACCCTAAACCTAATCTACCCTAAACCTTAAACAATCCTAAACCCAAAACCTTAGACCCTAAACACTAAACCCTAAACCTAACAATAAACCTAACCCTAACCCTAACCCTAACCCTAAACCTAACCCTAACCGTAACCCTAACCCTAAACCTAACCCTAAACTTAAGCCTAACCATAAACCTAACCCTAACCCTAACCCTAACCGTAACCCTAACCCTAACCCTAACCGTAACACTAACCCTAACCCTAAACCTAACCCTAACCCTAACCTTAACCTTAACCATAACACTAAACTCTAAACCCTAAACCTAATCCACCCTAAACCTTAAATATCCTAAACCATAAACCTTAAACCCTAAACCCTAAATCTAACAATAAACCTAAACCTAATCC
>NW_027667441.1:87500-100000 GCF_963924665.1 Micromys minutus
AGCCTAACATAACCCCATAACCCTAACTCTAACCCTAACTCTAACCCTAACTCTAACCCTAACCCTAACCCTAACCTAACCCTAGCCCTAACCCTAACCCTAACACTAACCCTAACCCCTAACCCTAACCCTAACCCTAACCCTAACCCTAACCCTAACCTAACCCTAACCCTAACCCTAACCCAAACCCTAACACTAACCCCCTAACATTTACCATAACCCTAACCCTAACCCTAACCCTAACCCTTACCATAACCCTAACCCTAACCCTAACCCCATCCCTAACCCTAACCCTAACTGTAACCATAACACTAAACTCTAAACCCTAAACCTAATCTACCCTAAACCTTAAACAATCCTAAACCATAAACCTTAGACCCTAAATCCTAAATCTAACAATAAACCTAAACCTAACCCTAAATCTAACCCTAACCCTATCCCTAACCCTAAACCTAACCCTGACCCTAAACCTAACCCTAATCCTAACACTAACCATAACTCTAACCCTAACATTAACCCTAACCTTAACCCTAACCCTAACCCTAACCCTAACCCAAACCCTAACCCTAACTCTAACCCTAACCCTAACACTAACCGTAACCATAATACTAAACTCTAAATCCTAAACCTAATCTACCCTAAACCTTAAACAATCCTAAACCTTAAACCTTAAACCCTAAACCCTAAATCTAACAATAAACCTAAACCTAACCCTAAATCTGACCCTAACCCTAACCCTAACCCTAAACCTAAACCTGACCCTAACCCTAACCCTAATAATAACACTAATCATAACCCAAACACTAACCCTAACCCTAACCCTAAACCTAACCCTAAACCTCACACTATCCCTATTCCTAACACTAAACCCTAAACTTTAAATCTAACCCTAACACTAACCCTACCCTTAACCCTAACCCTAACCATATCCCTAAACCTAACCCTGACCCTAATCCTAACACTAACCCTATTTCTAATTCTAACCCGAACACAAATCCTGAACTAAAACCTAACCCCCTAATAATAACCCTAACCTAACCCTAACCCTAACCCTAACCCTAACACTAACCCCTAACCCCTAACACTAACCCTAACCCTAACCCCTAACCCTAACCCTAACCCTAACCCTAAACTTAACCCTAACCCTAACCCTAACCCTAACCCTATCCCTAACCCTAACCCTTACCCTAACACTAACACTAACCTTAACCCTAACCCTAACCTTAACCCTCACCCTAACCCTCACCTTAACCCTAAACCTAACCCTAACACTAACACTAACACCCTAAATCCTAAACACTAAACCCCGAAAAACCCTAAACACTAATTCCAAAAGCGCCCTAAACCCTAAACTGTAAACACTAAACGCTAAAAAACCCTAAACCCTAAACCCTAAACACTAAACACTAAACAAGCCTAAACCCTAAAACCATTAACACTATACCCTAAACAACCCTAAACCCTTAACCCTAAACAATATACCCTAAACCCTAAAACACTATACAACCTTAAACCCTAAACCTTAAAATATCCTAAATCATAAATCCTGAACAACCCTAAACACTAAATCATAAACAACCCTAAAAAACCCTAAACAACTCTAAACGCTAAAACCTAAACAACCCTAAACATTAAAGAATCTTAAACGCTAAACCCTATACCCTAAACCTAAACCACCCTAAAACTTAAACAATCCTA
The DNA here is from genome assembly GCF_963924665.1 of Micromys minutus. Lineage (NCBI taxonomy): Eukaryota > Metazoa > Chordata > Mammalia > Rodentia > Muridae > Micromys > Micromys minutus. The sequence continues at coordinate 89,199 of NW_027667441.1, forward strand.
AACCCTAAACCTTAAACCATAAACCCTAAAATTTAAACCTTAAATCTAAGAATAACCATAACCCTAACCCTAACCCTAAACCTAAACCTAACCCTAACCACAACCCTAACCTTAACCCCATAACCCTAACCCTAACCTTAAGCCTAACATAACCCCATAACCCTAACTCTAACCCTAACTATAACCCTAATGCTAACCCTAACACTAACCCTAACCCTAACCCTAACCCCTTAACCTTAAGCCCTAAATCCTAAACCCTGAACAACCATAAATCCTAAACCCTGAACAACCCTAAATCATAAACCCTGAATAACCCTAAACACTAACCTCTAAACAACCCTAAACAACCCTAATCACTAAACCATAAACAACCCTAAACACTAAATCCTAAACAACCCTATTCCCTAAACTTTAAACACTAAACCCTAAATAACTCTAAACCATAAACCATTAACACTATACCCTAAACAACACTAAACACTAAACCCAAAACAACCCTAAAACCTAAACCTTAAAAACTAAACCTTAAACAACCCTAAACCCTAAACACTAAACCCAAAACAACCCTAAACTTTTAACCCAAAAAACTATACCCTAAACAACCCTAAACCTTAAACAATCCTAAACTCTAAACCCTAAACCCTTAACCTAAACCACCCTAAATCTTAAACAATCCTAAACCCTAAACCTTAAACCCTAAACACTAAACCCTAAACCCTAAACCTAACAATAACCATAACCCTAACCCTAACCCCTAAGCCTTACCCTAACCCTAACCCTAACCCTAATCCTAACCCTAACCCTAACCCTAACCCTAACCCTAACCCTAACCCTAACCCTAAACCTAAACCTAATCCTAACCCTAACCTTAACCCTAATCCTAACCCTAACCCTAACCCTAACCCTAACCGTAACCATAACACTAAACTCTAAACCCTAAACCTAATCCACCCTAAACCTTAAACAATCCTAAACCATAAACCTTAGACCCTAAATCCTAAATCTAACAATAAACCTAAACCTAACCCTAAATCTTACCCTAACCCTAACCCTAACCCTAAACCCTCCCTGACCCTAACCCTCACCCTAACCCTAAACCTAACCCTAAACCTAACCCTGACCCTAATCCTAACACTAACCCTATTTCTAATTCTAACCCTAACACTAATCCTAAACTTTAACCTAACCCCCTAATAATACCCCTAACCCTAACACTAACCCTAAACCCTAACCCTAACCCTAACCCTAACCTAACCCTAACCCTAACCCTAATCCTAACCCTAACACTAACCCCTAACCCTTACCCTAACCCTAACCCTAACCCTCATCCTAACCATTACCCTAACCCTAACACTAACCCTAACCCTAACCCTAACCCTAACCCTAACCCTAACACTAACCGTAACCATAACACTAAACTCTAAACCCTAAACCTAATCCACCCTAAACCTTAAACAATCCTAAACCATAAACCTTAAACCCTAAACCCTAAATCTAACAATAAACCTAAACCTGACCCTAAATCTAACCCTAACCCTAACCCTAACCCTAAACCTAACCCTGACCCTAACACTAACCCTAATCCTAACACTAACACTAACCATAACCCTAACCCTAACCCTAACCCTATCCTTAACCCTAACCCTAACCCTAACCCTAACCCTAACCCTAACCCCTTAACCTTAATCCCTAAATCCTAAACCCTGAACAACCATAAATCCTAAACCCTGAACAACCCTAAATCATAAACCCTGAATAACCCTAAACACTAACCTCTAAACTACCCTAAATAACCCTAATCACTAAACCATAAACAACCCTAAACACTAAACCCTAAACAACCCTATACCCTAAACCTTAAACACTAAACCCTAAATAATCCTAAACCCTAAACCATTAGCACTATACCCTAAACAACACTAAACACTAAACCCAAAACAACCCTAAAACCTAAACCTTAAACACTAAACCTTAAACAACCCTAAACCCTAAACACTAAACCCAAAACAACCCTAAACTTTTAACCCTAAACACTATACCCTAAACAAACCTAAACCTTAAACAATCCGAAACTCTAAACCCTAAACCCTTAACCTAAACCACCCTAAATCTTAAACAATCCTAAACCCTAAACCTTAAACCCTAAACACTAAACCCTAAACCCTAAACCTAACAATAACCATAACCCTAACCCTAACCCCTAACCCTTACCCTAACCCTAACCCTAACCCTAATCCTAACCCTAACCCTAACCCTAACCCTAACCCTAACCCTAACCCTAACCCTAACCCTAAACCTAAACCTAATCCTAACCCTAACCTTAACCCTAATCCTAACCCTAACCCTAACCCTAACCCTAACCGTAACCATAACACTAAACTCTAAACCCTAAAACTAATTTACCCTAAACCTTAAACAATCCTAAACCATAAACCTTAGACCCTAAATCCTAAATCTAACAATAAACCTAAACCTAACCCTAAATCTTACCCTAACCCTCACCCTAACCCTAACCCTAACCCTAAACCTAACCCTGACCCTAATCCTAACACTAACCCTATTTCTAATTCTAACCCTAACACTAATCCTAAACTTTAACCTAACCCACTAATAATAACCCTAACCCTAACACTAACCCTAACCCCTAACCCTAACCCTAACCCTAACCTAACCCTAACCCTAACCCTAATCCTAACCCTAACACTAACCCCTAACCCTTACCCTAACCCTAACCCTAACCCTCATCCTAACCATTACCCTAACCCTAACACTAACCCTAACCCTAACCCTAACCCTAACCCTAACCCTAACACTAACCGTAACCATAACACTAAACTCTAAACCCTAAACCTAATCCACCCTAAACCTTAAACAATCCTAAACCATAAACCTTAAACCCTAAACCCTAAATCTAACAATAAACCTAAACCTGACCCTAAATCTAACCCTAACCCTAACCCTAACCCTAAACCTAACCCTGACCCTAACACTAACCCTAATCCTAACACTAACCATAACCCTAACCCTAACCCTAAACCTAACCTTAACCCTAACCCTAACCCTAACCCTAACCCTCACCCTAACCCCTTAACCTTAATCCCTAAATCCTAAACCCTGAACAACCATAAATCCTAAACCCTGAACAACCCTAAATCATAAACCCTGAATAACCCTAAACACTAACCTCTAAACTACCCTAAATAACCCTAATCACTAAACCATAAACAACCCTAAACACTAAACCCTAAACAACCCTATACCCTAAACCTTAAACACTAAACCCTAAATAATCCTAAACCCTAAACCATTAGCACTATACCCTAAACAACACTAAACACTAAACCCAAAACAACCCTAAAACCTAAACCTTAAACACTAAACCTTAAACAACCCTAAACCCTAAACACTAAACCCTAAACAACCCTAAACTTTTAACCCTAAACACTATACCCTAAACAACACTAAAACTTAAACAATCCTAAACTCTAAACCCTAATCCCTTAACCTAAACCACCCTAAATCTTAAACAATCCTAAACCCTAAACCTTAAACCATAAACACTAAACCCTAAACCCTAAACCTAACAATAACCATAACCCTAACCCTAACCCCTAACCCTTACCCTAACCCTAACCCTAACCCTAATCCTAACCCTAACCCTAACCCTAACCCTAACCCTAACCCTAAACCTAATCCTAACCCTAACCTTAACCCTAATCCTAACCCTAACCCTATCCCTAACCGTAACCATAACACTAAACTCTAAACCCTAAACCTAATCCACCCTAAACCTTAAACAATCCTAAACCATAATCCTTAGACCCTAAACCCTAAATCTAACAATAAACCTAAACCTAAACCTAAATCTAACCCTAACCCTAACCCTAACCCTAAACCCTTCCTGACCCTAACCCTAACCCTAACCCTAACCCTAAACCTAACCCTGACCCTAATCCTAACACTAACCCTATTTCTAATTCTAACCCTAACACTAATCCTAAACTTAAACCTAACCCCCTAATAATAACGATAACCCTTTCACTAACCCTAACCCCTAACCCTAACCCTAACCCTAACCCTAACCTAACCCTAACCCTAACCCTAACCCTAACCCTAACCTAACCCTAACCCTAACCCTAACCCTAACACAAACCCTAACACTAACCCCCTAAATTTTACCCTAACCCTAACCCTAACCCAAACCTAACCCTTACCATAACCCTAACCCTAACCCTAACCCTAACCTTAACCCTAACCCTAACCCTAACCCTAACCCTAACCCTAACCCTAACCCCTTAAGCTTAATCCCTAAATCCTAAACCCTTAACAACCATAAATCCTAAACCCTGAACAACCCTAAATCATAAACCCTGAATAACCCTAAACACTAACCTCTAAACTACCCTAAATAACCCTAATCACTAAACCATAAACAACCCTAAACACTAAACCCTAAACAACCCTATACCCTAAACCTTAAACACTAAACCCTAAATAATCCTAAACCCTAAACCATTAGCACTATACCCTAAACAACACTAAACACTAAACCCAAAACAACCCTAAAACCTAAACCTTAAACACTAAACCTTAAACAACGCTAAACCCTAAACACTAAACCCTAAACAACCCTAAACTTTTAACCCTAAACACTATACCCTAAACAACACTAAACCTTAAACAATCCTAAACTCTAAACCCTAATCCCTTAACCTAAACCACCCTAAATCTTAAACAATCCTAAACCCTAAACCTTAAACCCTAAACACTAAACCCTAAACCCTAAACCTAACAATAACCATAACCCTGACCCTAACCCCTAACCCTTACCCTAACCCAAACCCTAACCCTAATCCTAACCCTAACCCTAACCCTAACCCTAACCCTAACCCTAACCCTAAACCTTATCCTAACCATAACCTTAACCCTAATCCTAAACCTAACCCTAACCCTAACCGTAACCATAACACTAAACTCTAAACCCTAAACCTAATCCACCCTAAACCTTAAACAATCCTAAACCATAAACCTTAGACCCTAAATCCTAAATCTAACAATAAACCTAAACCTAAACCTAAATCTAACCCTAACCCTAACCCTAACCCTAAACCCTCCCTGACCCTAACCCTAACCCTAACCCTAACCCTAAACCTAACCCTGACCCTAATCCTAACACTAACCCTATTTCTAATTCTAACCCTAACACTAATCCTAAACTTAAACCTAACCCCCTAATAATAACCCTAACCCTTTCACTAACCCTAACCCCTAACCCTAACCCTAACCCTAACCCTAACCCTAACCTAACCCTAACCCTAACCCTAACCCTAACCCTAACCCTAACCCTAACCTAACCCTAACCCTAACCCTAACCCTAACACAAACCCTAACACTAACCCCCTAAATTTTACCCTAACACTAACCCTAACCCTAAACCTAACCCTTACCATAACCCTAACCCTAACCCTAACCCCATCCCTAACCCTAACCCTAACCGTAACCATAATACTAAACTCTAAACCCTAAACCTAATCCACCCTTAAACTTAAACAATCCTAAACCATAAACCTTAAACCCTAAACCCTAAATCTAACAATAAACCTAAACCTAACCCTAAATCTAACCCTAACCCTAACCCTAACCCTAAACATAAACCTGACCCTAACCCTAATCCTAATCCTAACACTAATCATAACCCAAACACTAACCCTAAGCCTAACCCTAAACCTAACCCTAAACCTCACCCTATTCCTAATCTTAACACTAAACCCTAAACCTTAATTCTAACCCTAACCCTAACCCTACCCTTAACCCTAACCCTAACCATATTTCTAAACCTTATCCTGACCCTAATCCTAACACTAACCCTATTTCTAATTCTAACCCTAACACTAATCCTAAACTAAAACCTAACCCCCTAATAATAACCCTAACACTAAACCTAACCCTAACCCTAACCCTAATCCTAACCCTAACACTAACCCCTAACACCTAACACTAACCCTAAACCAAACCCCTAACCCTAACCCTAACCCTAACCCTAACCTTAACCCTAACTCTAACCCTAACCCTAACCCTATCCCTAACCCTAACCCTTACCCTAACACTAACACTAACCTTAACCCTAACCCTAACCTTAACCCTCACCCTAACCCTCACCTTAACCCTAAACCTAACCCTAACACTAACCCTAACACCCTAAATCCTAAACCCTAAACCCCGAAAAACCCTAAACACTAATTCCAAAAGCACCCTAAACCCTAAACTATAAACACTAAACGCTAATAAACCCTAAACCCTAAACCCTAAACACTAAACCCTAAACAAGCCTAAACCCTAAAACCATTAACACTATAACCTAAACAACCCTAAACCCTTAACCCTAAACATTATCCCCTAAACCCTAAAACACTATACAACCTTAAACCCTAAACCTTAAAATGTCCTAAATCATAAATAATGAACAACCCTAAACACTAAATTATAAACAACCCTAAAAAACCCTAAACAACTCTAAACGCTAAAACCTAAACAACCCTAACCATTAAACAATCTTAAACGCTAAATTTTGAACCCTAAACCTAAACCACCCTAAAACTTAAACAATCCTAAACCCTAAACCTTAAACCATAAACCCTAAATTTTAAACCATAAATCTAAGAATAACCATAACCCTAACCCTAACCCTAAACCTAAACCTAAACCTAACCCCAACCCTAACCTTAACCCCATAACCCTAACCCTAACCTTAAGCCTAACATAACCCCATAACCCTAACTCTAACCCTAACTCTAACCCTAATGCTAACCCTAACCCTAACCCTAACCCTAACCCCTTAAACTTAATCCCTAAATCCTAAACCCTGAACAACCATAAATCCTAAACCCTGAACAACCCTAAATCATAAACCCTGAATAACCCTAAACACTAACCTCTAAACAACCCTAAACAACCCTAATCACTAAACCATAAACAACCCTAAACACTAAACCCTAAACAACCCTATACCTTAAACCTTAAACACTAAACCCTAAATAACCCTAAACCCTAAACCATTAACACTATACCCTAAACAACACTAAACACTAAATCCAAAACAACCCTAAAACCTAAAACTTAAACACTAAACCTTAAACAAACCTAAACCCTAAACACTAAACCCTAAACAACCCTAAATTTTAACACTAAACACTATACCCTAAACAACCCTAAACCTTAAACAATCCTAAACTCTAAACCCTAAACCCTTAACCTAAACCACCCTAAATCTTAAACAATCCTAAACCCTAAACCTTAAACCCTAAACACTAAACCCTAAACCATAAACCTAACAATAACCATAACCCTAACCCTAACCCCTAACCCTTACACTAACCCTAACCCTAACCCTAATCCTAACCCTAACCCTAACCCTAACCCTAACCCTAACCCTAACCCTAAACCTAAACCTAATCCTAACCTAACATTAACCCTAATCCTAACCCTAACCCTAACCCTAACCCTAACCCTAAACCTAATCCTAACCCTAACCCTAACCCTAACCCTAACCCTAACCCTAACCCTAAACCTAATCCTAACCTAACATTAACCCTAATCCTAACCCTAACCCTAACCCTAACCGTAACCATAACACTAACCCTAAACCTAACCGTAACCATAACACTAAACTCTAAACCCTAAACCTAATCCACCCTAAACGTTAAACAATCCTAAACGATAAACCTTAGACCCTAAATCCTAAATCTAACAATAAACATAAACCTAACCCTAAATCTAACACTAACCCTAACCCTAACCCTAAACCCTCCCTGACCCTAACCCTAACCCTAACCCTAAACCTAACCCTGACCCTAATCCTAACACTAACCCTATTTCTAATTCTAAGCCTAACACTAATCCTAAACTTAAACCTAACCCCCTAATAATAACCCTAACCCTTTCACTAACCCTAACCCCTAACCCTAACCCTAACCCTAACCCTAACCCTAACCTAACCCTATCCCTAACCCTAACCCTAACCCTAACCCTAACCTAACCCTAACCCTAACCCTAACCCTAACACAAACCCTAACACTAACCCCCTAAATTTTACCCTAACCCTAACCCTAACCCTAAACCTAACCCTTACCATAACCCTAACCCTAACCCTAACCCTCTCCCTAACCCTAACCCTAACCGTAACCATAACAATTAACTCTAAACCCTAAACCTAATCCACCCTAAACCTTAAACAATCCTCAACCATAAACCTTAAACCCTAAACACTAAACCCTAAACCCTAAACCTAACAATAACCATAACCCTAACCCTAACCCCTAACCCTTACCCTAACCCTAACCCTAACCCTAATCCTAACCCTAACCCTAACCCTAACCCTAACCCTAACCTTAACCTTAAACCTAACCCTGACCCTAACCCTAACCCTAATCCTAACACTAACCATAACCCTAACCCTAACACTAACCCTGACCTTAACCCTAACCCTAACCCTAACCCTAACCCTAACTCTAACCCTAACCGTAACCCTAACCATAACCATAATACTAAACTCTAAACCCTAAACCTAATCCACCCTTAAACTTAAACAATCCTAAACCATAAACCTTAAACCCTAAACCCTAAATCTAACAATAAACCTAAACCTAACCCTAAACCTAACCCTAACTCTAACCCTAACCCTGAACATAAACCTGACCCTAACCCTAATCCTAATCCTAACACTAATCATAACCCAAACACTAACCCTAACCCTAACCCTAAACCTAACCCTAAACCTCACACTATCCCTAATCCTAACACTAAACCCTAAACTTTAATTCTAACCATAACACTAACCCTACCCTTAACCCTAAACCTAACCATATTTCTAAACCTAACCCTGACCCTAATCCTAACACTAACCCTATTTCTAATTCAAACCCTAACACTAATCCTAAACTAAAACCTAACCCCCTAATAATAACCCTAACACTAAACCTAACCCTAACCCTAACACTAACCCCTAACCCCTAACACTAACCCTAACCCAAAACCCTAACCCTAACCCTAACCCTAACCCTAACCTTAACCCTAACCCTAACCCTAACCCTATCCCTAACCCTAACCCTTATTCTAACACTAACACTAACCTTAACCCTAACCCTAACCTTAACCCTCACCCTAACCCTCACCTTAACCCTAAACCTAACCCTAAAACTAACCCTAACACCCTAAATCCTAAACCCTAAACCCTGAAAAACCCTAAACACTAATTCCAAAAGCACCCTAAACCCTAAACTATAAACACTAAACGCTAAAAAACCCTAAACCCTAAACCCTAAACACTAAACCCTAAACAAGCCTAAACCCTAAAACCATTAACACTATACCCTAAACAACCCTAAACCTTAAACAATCCTAAACTCTAAACCCTAACCCCTTAACCTAAACCACCCTAAATCTTAAACAATCCTAAACCCTAAACCTTAAACCCTAAACACTAAACCCTAAACCCTAAACCTAACAATAATCATAACCCTAACCCTAACCCCTAACCCTTACCCTAAACCTAACCCTGACCCTAATCCTAACACTAACCCTATTTCTAATTCTAACCCTAACACTAATCCTAAACTTAATCCTAACCCCCTAATAATAACCCTAACACTAACACTAACCCTAACCCCTAACCCTAACCCTAACCCTAACCCTAACCCTAACCTGAACCTAACCCTAACCCTAACCCTAACACTAACCCCTAACCCTTACCCTAACCCTAACCCTAACCCTAACCCTAACCATTACCCTAACCCTAACCCTAACCCTAACCCTAACCCTAACCCTAACACTAACCATAACCATAACACTAAACTCTAAACCCTAAACCTAATCCACCCTAAACCTTAAACAATCCTAAACCATAAACCTTAAACCCTAAACCCTAAATCTAACAATAAACCTAAACCTGACCCTAAATCTAACCCTAACCCTAACCCTAACCCTAAACCTAACCCTGACCCTAACCCTAACCATAATCCTAACACTAACCATAACCCTAACCCTAACCCTAACCCTAACCTTAACCCTAACCCTAAAACTAACGCTAACCCTAACCCTAACCCTAACCCTAACCCTAACCCTAAACCTAACCCTAACCCCTTAACCTTAATCCCTAAATCCTAAACCCTGAACAACCATAAATCCTAAATCCTGAACAACCCTAAATCATAAACCCTGAACAACCCTAAACACTAACCTCTAAACAACCCTAAACAACCCTAATCACTAAACCATAAACAACCCTAAACACTAAACCCTAAACAACCCTATACCCTAAACCTTAAACACTAAACCCTAAATAACCCTAAACCCTAAACCATTAACACTATACCCTAAACAACACTAAACACTAAACCCAAAACAACCCTAAAACCTAAACCTTAAACACTAAACCTTAAACAACCCTAAACCCTAAACACTAAACCCTAAACAACCCTAAACTTTTAACCCTAAACACTATACCCTAAACAACCCTAAACCTTAAACAATCCTAAACTCTAAACCCTAAACCCTTAACCTAAACCACCCTAAATCTTAAACAATCCTAAACCCTAAACCTTAAACCCTAAACACTAAACCCTAAACCCTAAACCTAACAATAACCATAACTCTAACCCTAACCCCTAAACTTTACCCTAACCCTAACCCTAACCCTAATCCTAACCCTAACCCTAACCCTAACCCTAACCCTAACCCTAACCCTAACCCTAACCCTAAACCTAATCCTAACCCTTACCCTAACACTAACTTTAACCCTAACCCTA
>NW_027667441.1:105000-120000 GCF_963924665.1 Micromys minutus
AACCATAAACAACCCTAAACACTAAACCCTTAACAACCCTATACACTAAACCTTAAACACTAAACCCTAAATAACCCTAAACCCTAAACCATTAACACTATACCCTAAACAACACTAAACACTAAACCCAAAACAACCCTAAAACCTAAACCTTAAACACTAAATCTTAAACAACCCTAAACCCTAAACACTAAACCCTAAACAAGCCTAAACCCTAAAACCATTAACACTATACCCTAAACAACCCTAAACCTTAAACAATCCTAAACTCTAAACCCTAAACCCTTAACCTAAACCACCCTAAATCTTAAACAATCATAAACCCTAAGCCTTAAACCCTAAACACTAAACCCTAAACCCTAAACCTAACAATAACCATAACCCTAACCCTAATCCCTAACCCTTACCCAAACCCTAACCCTAAACCTAATCCTAACCCTAACCCTAACCCTAACCCTAACCTTAACCCTAATCCTAACCCTAACCCTAAACCTAATCCTAACCCCAACCTTAACCCTAATCCTAACCCTTAACCTAACCCTAACCCTAACCGTAACCATAACACTAAACTCTAAACCCTAAACCTAATCCACCCTAAACCTTAAACAATCCTAAACCATAAACCTTAGACCCTAAATCCTAAATCTAACAATAAACCTAAACCTAACCCTAAATCTAACCCTAACCCTAACCCTAACCCTAAACCCTTTCTGACCCTAACCCTAACCCTAACCCTAACCCTAAACCTAACCCTGACCCTAATCCTAATACTAACCCTATTTCTAATTCTAACCCTAACACTAATCCTAAACTTAAACCTAACCCCCTAATAATAACCCTAACCCTAACACTAACCCTAACCCCTAACCCTAACCCTAACCCTAACCCTAACCCTAACCCTAACCCCCTAATAATAACCCTAACACTAAACCTAACCCTAACCCTAACCCTAACCCTAACACTAACCCCTAACCCCTAACACTAACCCTAACACTAACCCCTAACCCTAACCCTAACCCTAACCCTAACCTTAATCCTAACCCTAACCCTATCCCTAACCCTAACCATTACCCTAACACTAACACTAACCTTAACCCTAACCCTCACCTTAACCCTTATCTCAACCCTAACACTAACCCTAACACCCTAAATCCTAAACCCTAAACCCCGAAAAACCCTAAACACTAATTCCAAAAGCACCCTAAACCCTAAACTATAAACACTAAACGCTAAAAAACCCTAAACCCTAAACCCTAAACACTAAACCCTAAACAAGCCTAAACCCTAAAACCATTAACACTATACCCTAAACAACCCTAAACCCTTAACCCTAAACATTATACCCTAAACCCTAAAACACTATACAACCTTAAACCCTAAACCTTAAAATATCCTAAATCATAAATCCTGAACAACCCTAAACACTAAATCATAAACAACCCTAAAAAACCCTAAACAACTCTAAACGCTAAAACCTAAACAACCCTAAACATTAAACAATCTTAAACGCTAAACCCTATACCCTAAACCTAAACCACCCTAAAACTTAAACAATCCTAAACCCTAAACCTTAAACCATAAACCCTAAATATTAAACCATAAATCTAAGAATAACCATAACCCTAACCCTAACCCTAAACCTAAACCTAACCCTAACCCCAACCCTAACCTTAACCCCATAACCCTAACCCTAACCTTAAGCCTAACATAACCCCATAACCCTAACTCTAACCCTAACTCTAACCCTAATGCTAACCCTAACCCTAACCCTAACCCTAACCCTAACCCTAACCCCTTAACCTTAATCCCTAAATCCTAAACCCTGAACAACCATAAATCCTAAACCCTGAACAACCCTAAATCATAAACCCTGAATAACCCTAAACACTAACCTCTAAACAACCCTAAACAACCCTAATCACTAAACCATAAACAACCCTAAACACTAAACACTAAAAAACCCTATACACTAAACCTTAAACACTAAACCCTAAATAACCCTAAACCCTAAACCATTAACACTATACCCTAAACAACACTAAACACTAAACCCAAAACAACCCTAAAACCTAAACCTTAAACACTAAACCTTAAACAACCCTAAACCCTAAACACTAAACCCTAAACAACCCTAAACTTTTAACCCTAAACACTATACCCTAAACAACCCTAAACCTTAAACAATCCTAAACTCTAAACCCTAAACCCTTAACCTAAACCACCCTAAATCTTAAACAATCCTAAACCCTAAACCTTAAACCCTAAACACTAAACCCTAACCCTAAACCTAATCCTAACCCTAACCCTAACCCTAACCATAACCCTAACCCTAACCCTAACCCTAACCCTAACCCTAATCCTAACCCTAACCCTAACCCTAACCCTAACCCTAACCCTAAACCTAACCCTGACCCTAATCCTAACACTAACCCTATTTCTAATTCTAACCCTAACACTAATCCTAAACTTAAACCTAACCCCCTAATAATAAACCTAACCCTAACACTAACCCTAACCCCTAACACTAACCCTAACACTAACCCAAACCTAACCCTAACCCTAACCCTAACCCTAACCCTAACACTAACCCCTAACACCCTAACCCTAACCCTAACCCTAACCATTACCCTAACCCTAACCCTAACCCTAACCTTAACCCTAACATTAACCGTAACCATAACACTAAACTCTAAAACCTAAACCTAATCCACCATAAACCTTAAACAATCCTAAACCATTAATCTTAAACCCTAAACACTAAATCTAACAATAAACCTGAACCTGACCCTAAATCTAACCCTAACCCTAACCCTAACCCTAAACCTAACCCTGACCCTAACACTAACCCTAATCCTAACACTAACCATAACCCTAACCCTAACCCTAACCCTAACCTTAACCCTAACCCTAACCCTAAACCTAACCCTTACCCTAACCCTAACCCTAACCCTAACCTAACCCTAACCCTAACCCTAACCCTAACCCTAACACTAACCCCCTAACTTTTACCCTAACCCTAACCCTAATATTAACCCTAACCTTAACCCTAACCCTAACCCTAACCCTAACCCTAACCCTAACTCTAACCTTAACCCTAACCCTAACCGTAACCATAATACTAAACTCTAAACCCTAAACCTAATCTACCCTAAACCTTAAACAATCCTAAACCTTAAACCTTAAACCCTAAACCCTAAATCTAACAATAAACCTAAACCTAACCCTAAATCTAACCCTAACCCTAACCCTAACCCTAAACCTAAACCGGACCCTAACCCTAACCCTAATAATAACACTAATCATAACCCAAACACTAACCCTAACCCTAACCCTAAACCTAACCCTAAACCTCACACTATCCCTAATCCTAACACTAAACCCTAAACTTTAAATCTAACCCTAACCCTAACTCTACCCTTAACCCTAACCCTAACCATATCCCTAAACCTAACCCTGACCCTAATCCTAACACTAACCCTATTTCTAATTCTAACCCTAACACTAATCCTAAACTAAAACCTAACCCCCTAATAATAACCCTAACACAAAACCTAACCCTAACCCTAACCCTAACCCTAACCCTAACCCTAACACTAACCCCTAACCCCTAACACTAACCCTAACACTAACCCCTAACCCTAACCCTAACCCTAACCCTAACCTTAACCCTAACCCTAACCCTAACCCTAACCCTATCCCTAACCCTAACCCTTACCCTAACACTAACACTAACCTTAACCCTAACCCTAACCTTAACCCTCACCCTAACCCTCACCTTAACACTAAACCTAACCCTAACACTAACCCTAACACCCTAAATCCTAAACCCTAAACCCCAAAAAACCCTAAACACTAATTCCAAAAGCACCCTAAACCCTAAACTATAAACACTAAACGCTAAAAAACCCTAAACTCTAAACCCTAAACACTAAATCCTAAACAAGCCTAAACCCTAAAACCATTAACACTATACCCTAAACAACCCTAAACCCTTAACCCTAAATATTATACCCTAAACCCTAAAACACTATACAACCTTAAACCCTAAACCTTAAAATATCCTAAATCATAAATCCTGAACAACCCTAAACACTAAATCATAAACAACCCTAAAAAACCCTAAACAACTCTAAACGCTAAAACCTAAAAAACCCTAAACATTAAACAATCTTAAACGCTAAACCCTATACCCTAAACCTAAACCACCCTAAAACTTAAACAATCCTAAACCCTAAACCTTAAACCATAAACCTTAAATTTTAAACCATAAATCTAAGAATAACCATAACCCTAACCCTAACCCTAAACCTAAACCTAACCCTAACCCCAACCCTAACCTTAACCCCATAACCCTAACCCTAACCTTAAGCCTAACATAACCCCATAACCCTAACTCTAACCCTAACTCTAACCCTAATGCTAACCCTAACCCTAACCCTAACCCTAACCCTAACCCTATCCCCTTAACCTTAATCCCTAAATCCTAAACCCTGAACAACCATAAATCCTAAACCCTGAACAACCCTAAATCATAAACCCTGAATAACCCTAAACACTAACCTCTAAACAACCCTAAACAACCCTAATCACTAAACCATAAACAACCCTAAACACTAAACACTAAACAACCCTATACCCTAAACCGTAAACACTAAACCCTAAATAACCCTAAACCCTAAAACATTAACACTATACCCTAAACAACACTAAACACTAAACCCAAAACAACCCTAAAACCTAAACCTTAAACACTAAACCTTAAACAACCCTAAACCCTAAACACTAAACCCTAAACAACCCTAAACTTTTAACCCTAAACACTATACCCTAAACAACCCAAAACCTTAAACAATCCTAAACTCTAAACCCTAAACCCTTAACCTAAACCACCCTAAATCTCAAACAATCCTAAACCCTAAGCCTTAAACCCTAAACACTAAACCCTAAACCCTAAACCTAACAATAACCATAACCCTAACCCTAACCCCTAACCCTTACCCTAACCCTAACCCTAACCCTAATCCTAACCCTAAACCTAACCCTAACCCTAACCCTAACCCTAAACCTAACCCTTACCCTAATCCTAACACTAACCCTATTTCTAATTTTAACCCTAACACTAATCCTAAACTTAAACCTAACCCCCTAATAATAAACCTAACCCTAACACTAACCCTAACCCCTAACCCTAACCCTAACCCTAACCCTAACCTACCCCTAACCCTAACCCTAACCCTAACCCTAAGACTAACCCCTAACCCTTACCCTAACCCTAACCCTAACCCTAACCCTAAACATTACCCTAACCCTAACCCTAACCCTAACCCTAACCCTAACACTAACCGTAACCATAACACTAAACTCTAAACCCTAAACCTAATCCACCCTAAACCTTAAACAATCCTAAACCATAAATCTTAAACCCTAAACACTAAATCTAACAATAAACCTAAACCTGACCCTAAATCTAACCCTAACCCTAACCCTAACCCTAAACCTAACCCTGACCCTAACACTAACCCTAATCCTAACACTAACCATAACCCTAACCCTAACCCTAACCCTAACCTTAATCCTAACCCTAACCCTAAACCTAACCCTTACCCTAACCCTAACCCTAACCCTAACCTAACCCTAACCCTAACCCAAACCCTAACCCTAACACTAACCCCCTAACTTTTACCCTAACCCTAACCCTAACATTAACCCTAACCTTAACCCTAACCCTAACCCTAACCCTAACCCTAACTCTAACCCAAACTTTAACCCTAACCGTAACCATAATACTAAACTCTAAACCCTAAACCTAATCTACCCTAAACCTTAAACAATCCTAAACCCTAAACCTTAAACCCTAAACCCTAAATCTAACAATAAACCTAAACCTAACCCTAAATCTAACCCTAACCCTAACCCTAACCCTAAACCTAAACCGGACCCTAACCCTAACCCTAATAATAACACTAATCATAACCCAAACACTAACCCTAACCCTAACCCTAAACCTAACCATAAACCTCACACTATCCCTAATCCTAACACTAAACCCTAAACTTTAAATCTAACCCTAACCCTAACTCTACCCTTAACCCTAACCCTAACCATATCCCTAAACCTAACCCTGACCCTAATCCTAACACTAACCCTATTTCTAATTCTAACCCTAACACTAATCCTAAACTAAAACCTAACCCCCTAATAATAACCCTAACACAAAACCTAACCCTAACCCTAACCCTAACCCTAAAACTAACCCCTAACACCTAACACTAACACTAACACTAACCCCTAACACTAACCCTAACCCTAACCCTAACCTTAACCCTAACCTTAACACTAACCCTAACCCTATCCCTAACCCTAACCCTTACCCTAACACTAACACTAACCTTAACCCTAACCCTAACCTTAACCCTCACCCTAACCCTCATCTTAACCCTAAACCTAACCCTAACACTAACCCTAACACCCTAAATCCTAAACCCTAAACCCCGAAAAACCCTAAACACTGATTCCAAAAGCACCCTAAACCCTAAACTATAAACACTAAACGCTAAAAAACCCTAAACTCTAAACCCTAAACACTAAACCCTAAACAAGCCTAAACCCTAAAACCATTAACACTATACCCTAAACAACCCTAAACCCTTAACCCTAAATATTATACCCTAAACCCTAAAACACTATACAACCTTAAACCCTAAACCTTAAAATATCCTAAATCATAAATCCTGAACAAGCCTAAACACTAAATCATAAACAACCCTAAAAAACCCTAAACAGCTCTAAACGCTAAAACCTAAACATTAAACAATCTTAAACGCTAAACCCTATACCCTAAACCTAAACCACCCTAAAACTTAAACAATCCTAAACCCTAAACCTTAAACCAAAAACCCTAAATATTAAACCATAAATCTAAGAATAACCATAACCCTAACCCTAACCCTAAACCTAAACCTAACCCTAACCCCAACCCTAACCTTAACCCCATAACCCTAACCCTAACCTTAAGCCTAACATAACCCCATAACCCTAACTCTAACCCTAACTCTAACCCTAATGCTAACCCTAACCCTAACCCTAACCCTAACCCCTTAACCTTAATCCCTAAATCCTAAACCCTGAACAACCATAAATCCTAAACCCTGAACAACCCTAAATCATAAACCCTGAATAACCCTAAACACTAACCTCTAAACAACCCTAAACAACCCTAATCACTAAACCATAAACAACCCTAAACACTAAACCCTAAACAACCCTATACTCTAAACCTTAAACACTAAACCCTAAATAACCGTAAACCCTAAACCATTAACACTATACCCTAAACAACACTAAACACTAAACCCAAAACAACCCTAAAACCTAAACCTTAAACACTAAACCTTAAACAACCCTAAACCCTAAACACTAAACCCTAAACAACCCTAAACTTTTAATCCTAAACACTATACCCTAAACAACCCTAAACCTTAAACAATCCTAAACTCTAAAGCCTAAACCCTTAACCTAAACCACCCTAAATCTTAAACAATCCTAAACCCTAAACCTTAAACCCTAAACACTAAACCCTAACCCTAAACATAATCCTAACCCTAACCCTAACCCTAACCCTAACCCTAACCCTAACCCTAACCCTAATCCTAAACCTAACCCTAACCCTAACACTAACCCTAACCCTAAACCTAACCCTGACCCTAATCCTAACACTAACCCTATTTCTAATTCTAACCCTAACACTAATCCTAAACTTAAACCTAACCCCCTAATAATAAACCTAACCCTAACACTAACCCTAACCCCTAACCCTAACCCTAACCCTAACCTAACCCTAACCCTAACCCTAACCCTAACCCTAACACTAACCCCTAACACTTACCCTAACCCTAACCCTAACCCTAACCCTAACCATTACCCTAACCCTAACCCTAACCCTAACCCTAAGCCTAACATTAACCGTAACCATAACACTAAACTCTAAACCCTAAACCTAATCCACACTAAACCTTAAACAATCCTAAACCATAAATCTTAAAAACTAAACACTAAATCTAACAATAAACCTGAACCTGACCCTAAATCTAACCCTAACCCTAACCCTAACCCTAAAACTAACCCTGACCCTAACACTAACCCTAATCCTAACACTAACCATAACCCTAACCCTAACCCTAACCCTAACCTTAACCCTAACCCTAACCCTAAACCTAACCCTTACCCTAACCCTAACCCTAACCCTAACCTAACCCTAACCCTAACCCTAACCCTAACCCTAACACTAACCCCCTAACTTTTACCCTAACCCTAAACCTAACATTAACCCTAACCTTAACCCTAACCCTAACCCTAACCCTAACTCTAACCCTAACCCTAACTCTAACCCTAACCCTAACCCTAACCGTAACCATAATACTAAACTCTAAACCCTAAACCTAATCTACCCTAAACCTTAAACAATCCTAAACCTTAAACCTTAAACCCTAAACCCTAAATCTAACAATAAACCTAAACCTAACCCTAAATCTAACCCTAACCCTAACCCTAACCCTAAACCTAAACCTGACCCTAACCCTAACCCTAATAATAACACTAATCATAACCCAAACACTAACCCTAACCCTAACCCTAAACCTAACCCTAAACCTCACACTATCCCTAATCCTAACACTAAACCCTAAACTTTAAATCTAACCCTAACCCTAACTCTACCCTTAACCCTAACCCTAACCATATCCCTAAACCTAACCCTGACCCTAATCCTAACAATAACCCTATTTCTAATTCTAACCCTAACACTAATCCTAAACTAAAACCTAACCCCCTAATAATAACCCTAACACAAAACCTAACCCTAACCCTAACCCTAACCCTAACCCTAACACTAACCCCTAACCCCTAACACTAACCCTAACACTAACCCCTAACCCTAACCCTAACCTTAACCCTAACTCTAACCCTAACCCTAACCCTATCCCTAACCCTAACCCTTATCCTAACTCTAACACTAACCTTAACCCTAACCCTAACCTTAACCCTCACCCTAACCCTCACCTTAACACTAAACCTAACCCTAACACTAACGCTAACACCCTAAATCCTAAACCCTAAACCCCGAAAAACCCTAAACACTAATTCCAAAAGCACCCTAAACCCTAAACTATAAACACTAAACGCTAAAAAACCCTAAACTCTAAACCCTAAACACTAAACCCTAAACAAGCCTAAACACTAAAACCATTAACACTATACCCTAAACAACCCTAAACCCTTAACCCTAAATATTATACGCTAAACCCTAAAACACTATACAACCTTAAACCTTAAACCTTAAAATATCCTAAATCATAAATCCTGAACAACCCTAAACACTAAATCATAAACAACCCCAAAAAACCCTAAACAACTCTAAACGCTAAAACCTAAAAAACCGTAAACATTAAACAATCTTAAACGCTAAACCCTATACCCTAAACCTAAACCACCCTAAAACTTAAACAATCCTAAACCCTAAACCTTAAACCATAAACCCTAAATTTTAAACCATAAATCTAAGGATAACCATAACCCTAACCCTAACCCTAAACCTAAACCTAACCCTAACCCCAACCCTAACCTTAACCCCATAACCCTAACCCTAACCTTAAGCCTAACATAACCCCATAACCCTAACTCTAACCCTAACTCTAACCCTAATGCTAACCCTAACCCTAACCCTAACCCTAACCCTAACCCCTTAACTTTAATCCCTAAATCCTAAACCCTGAACAACCATAAATCCTAAACCCTGAACAACCCTAAATCATAAACCCTGAATAACCCTAAACACTAACCTCTAAACAACCCTAAACAACCCTAATCACTAAACCATAAACAACCCTAAACACTAAACACTAAACAACCCTATACCCTAAACCTTAAACACTAAACCCTAAATAACCCTAAACCCTAAACCATTAACACTATACCCTAAACAACACTAAACACTAAACCCAAAACAACCCTAAAACCTAAACCTTAAACACTAAACCTTAAACAACCCTAAACCCTAAACACTAAACCCTAAACAACCCTAAACTTTTAACCCTAAACACTATACCCTAAACAACCCTAAACCTTAAACAATCCTAAACTCTAAACCCTAAACCCTTAACCTAAACCACCCTAAATCTTAAACAATCCTAAACCCTAAACCTTAAACCCTAAACACTAAACCCTAAACCCTAAACCTAACAATAACCATAACCCTAACCCTAACCCCTAACCCTTACCCTAACCCTAACCCTAACCCTAATCCTAACCCTAAACCTAACCCTAACCCTAACCCTAACCCTAAACCTAACCCTGACCCTAATCCTAACACTAACCCTATTTCTAATTTTAACCCTAACACTAATCCTAAACTTAAACCTAACCCCCTAATAATAAACCTAACCCTAACACTAACCCTAACCCCTAACCCTAACAATAACCCTAACCCTAACCTAACCCTAACCCTAACCCTAACCCTAACCCTACCACTAACCCCTAACCCTTACCCTAACCCTAACCCTAACCCTAACCCTAACCATTACCCTAACCCTAAACCTAACCCTAACCCTAACCCTAACACTAACCGTAACCATAACACTAAACTCTAAACCCTAAACCTAATCCACCCTAAACCTTAAACAATCCTAAACCATAAATCTTAAACCCTATACACTTAATCTAACAATAAACCTAAACCTGACCCTAAATCTAACCCTAACCCTAACCCTAACCCTAAACCTAACCCTGACCCTAACACTAACCCTAATCCTAACACTAACCATAACCCTAACCCTAACCCTAACCCTAACCTTAATCCTAACCCTAACCCTAAACCTAACCCTTACCCTAACCCTAACCCTAACCCTAACCTAACCCTAACCCTAACCCTAACCCTAACCCTAACACTAACCCCCTAACTTTTACCCTAACCCTAACCCTAACATTAACCCTAACCTTAACCCTAACCCTAACCCTAACCCTAACTCTAACCCTAACTTTAACCCTAACCGTAACCATAATACTAAACTCTAAACCCTAAACCTAATCTACCCTAAACCTTAAATAATCCTAAACCCTAAACCTTAAACCCTAAACCCTAAATCTAACAATAAACCTAAACCTAACCCTAAATCTAACCCTAACCCTAACCCTAACCCTAAACCTAAACCGGACCCTAACCCTAACCCTAATAATAACACTAATCATAACCCAAACACTAACCCTAACCCTAACCCTAAACCTAACCCTAAACCTCACACTATCCCTAATCCTAACACTAAACCCTAAACTTTAAATCTAACCCTAACCCTAACTCTACCCTTAACCCTAACCCTAACCATATCCCTAAACCTAACCCTGACCCTAATCCTAACACTAACCCTATTTCTAATTCTAACCCTAACATTAATCCTAAACTAAAACCTAACCCCCTAATAATAACCCTAACACAAAACCTAACCCTAACCCTAACACCAACCCTAAAACTAACCCCTAACCCCTAACACTAACCCTAACACTAACCCCTAACCCTAACCCTAACCCTAACCCTAACCCTATCCCTAACCCTAACCCTTACCCTAACACTAACACTAACCTTAACCCTAACCCTAACCTTAACCCTCACCCTAACCCTCACCTTAACCCTAAACCTAACCCTAACACTAACCCTAACACCCTAAATCCTAAACCCTAAACCCCGAAGAACCCTAAACACTAATTCCAAAAGCAACATAAACCCTAAACTATAAACACTAAACGCTAAAAAACCCTAAACTCTAAACCCTAAACACTAAACCCTAAACAAGCCTAAACCCTAAAACCATTAACACTATACCCTAAACAACCCTAAACCCTTAACCCTAAATATTATACCCTAAACCCTAAAACACTATACAACCTTAAACCCTAAACTTTAAAATATCCTAAATCATAAATCCTGAACAAGCCTAAACACTATATCATAAACAACCCTAAAAAACCCTAAACAACTCTAAATGCTAAAACCTAAACAACCCTAAACATTAAACAATCTTAAACGCTAAACCCTATACCCTAAACCTAAACCACCCTAAAACTTAAACAATCCTAAACCCTAAACCTTAAACCATAAACCCTAAATTTTAAACCATAAATCTAAGAATAACCATAACCCTAACCCTAACCCTAAACCTAAACCTAACCCTAACCCCAACCCTAAACTTAACCCCATAACCCTAACCCTAACCTTAAGCCTAACATAACCCCATAACCCTAACTCTAACCCTAACTCTAACCCTAATGCTAACCCTAACCCTAACCCTAACCCTAACCCTAACCCCTTAACCTTAATCCCTAAATCCTAAACCCTGAACAACCATAAATCCTAAACCCTGAACAACCCTAAATCATGAACCCTGAATAACCCTAAACACTAACCTCTAAACAACCCTAAACAACCCTAATCACTAAACCATAAACAACCCTAAACACTAAACCGTAAACAACCCTATATCCTAAACCTTAAACACTAAACCCTAAATAACCCTAAACCCTAAACCATTAACACTATACCCTAAACAACACTAAACACTAAACCCAAAACAACCCTAAAACCTAAACCTTAAAAACTAAACCTTAAACAACCCTAAACCCTAAACACTAAACCCTAAACAACCCTAAACTTTTAACCCTAAACACTATACCCTAAACAGCCCTAAACCTTAAACAATCCTAAACTCTAAACCCTAAACCCTTAACCTAAACCACCCTAAATCTTAAACAATCCTAAACCCTAAACCTTAAACCCTAAACACTAAACCCTAAACCCTAAACCTAACAATAACCATAACCCTAACCCTAACCCCTAATCCTTACCCTAACCCTAACCCTAACCCTAATCCTAACCCTAACCCTAACCCTAAACCTAACCCTAACCCTAACCCTAACCCTAACCCTAAACCTAACCCTGACCCTAATCTTAACACTAACCCTATTTCTAATTCTAACCCTAACACTAATCCTAAACTTCAACCTAACCCCCTAATAATAAACCTAACCCTAACACTAACCCTAACCCCTAACCCTAACCCTAACCCTAACCCTAACCCTAACCTAACCCTAACCCTAACCCTAACCCTAACACTAACCCCTAACCCTTACCCTAACCCTAACCCTAACCCTAACCCTAACCATTACCCTAACCCTAACCCTAAACCTAACCCTAACCCTAACACTAACCGTAACCATAACACTAAACTCTAAACCCTAAACCTAATCCACCCTAAACCTTAAACAATCCTAAACCATAAACCTTAAACCCTAAACACTAAATCTAAAAATAAACCTAAACCTGACCCTAAATCTAACCCTAAACCTAACCCTAACCCTAAACCTAACCCTGACCCTAACACTAACCCTAATCCTAACACTAACCATAACCCTAACCCTAACCCTAACCCTAACCTTAACCCTAACCCTAACCCTAACCCTAACCTTAACCCTTACCCTAACCCTAACCCTAACCCTAACCCTAACCCTAACCCTAACCCTAACCCCTTAACCTTAATCCCTAATTCCTAAACCCTGAACAACCATAAATCCTAAACCCTGAACAACCCTAAATCATAAACCCTGAATAACCCTAAACACTAACCTCTAAACAACCCTAAACAACCCTAATCACTAAACCATAAACAACCCTAAACACTAAACCCTAAACAACCCTATACCCTAAACCTTAAACACTAAACCCTAAATAACCCTAAACCCTAAACCATTAACACTATACTCTAAACAACACTAAACACTAAACCCAAAACAACCCTAAAACCTAAACCTTAAACACTAAACCTTAAACAACCCTAAACCCTAAACACTAAACCCTAAACAACCCTAAACTTTTAACCCTAAACACTATACCCTAAACAACCCTAAACCTTAAACAATCCTAAACTCTAAACCCTAAACCCTTAACCTAAACCACCCTAAATCTTAAACAATCCTAAACCCTAAACCTTAAACCCTAAACACTAAACCCTAAACCCTAAACCTAACAATAACCATAACCCTAACACTAACCCCTAACCTTTACCCTAACCCTAACCCTAACCCTAATCCTAACCCTAACCCTAACACTAACCCTAACCCTAACCCTAACCCTAACCCTAAACCTAATCCTAACCCTAACCTTAACCCTAATACTAAACCTAACCCTAACCCTAACCCTAACCGTAACCATAACACTAGACTCTAAACCCTAAACCTAATCCACCCTAAACCTTAAACAATCCTAAACCATAAACCTTAGACCCTAAATCCTAAATCTAACAATAAACCTAAACCTAACCCTAAATCTAACCCTAACCCTAACCCTAACCCTAAACCCTCCCTGACCCTAACCCTAACCCTAACCCTAACCCTAAACCTAACCCTGACCCTAATCCTAACACTAACCCTGTTTCTAATTCTAACCCTAACACTAATCCTAAACTTAAACCTAACGCCCTAATAATAATTCTAACCCTAACACTAAACCTAAACCCTAACCCTAACCCTAACCCTAACCCTAACCCTAACCTAACCCTAACACTAACCCCTAACCCTTACCCTAACCCTATCCCTAACCCTAAGCATTACCCTAACCCTAACCCTAACCCTAACCCTAACCCTAACACTAACCGTAACCATAACACTAAACTCTAAACCATAAACCTAATCCACCCTAAACCTTAAACAATCCTAAACCATAAACCTTAAACCCTAAACCCTAAATCTAACAATAAACCTAAACCTGACCCTAAATCTAACCCTAACCCTAACCCTAACCCTAAACCTAACCCTGACCCTAACCCTAACCCTAATCCTAACACTAAACATAACCCTAACCCTAACCCTAACACTAACCTTAACCCTAACCCTAACCCTAACCCTAACCCTAACTCTAATCCTAACCGTAACCATAATACTAAACTCTAAACCCTAAACCTA
>NW_027667441.1:125000-192500 GCF_963924665.1 Micromys minutus
TAACCTTAACCCTAACCCTAACTTAACCCTCACCCTAACCCTCACCTTAACCCTAACCCTAACTCTAACACTAACCCTAACACCGTAAATCCTAAACCCTAAACCCCGAAAAACCCTAAACACTAATTCCAAAAGCACCCTAAACCCTTAACCCTAAACATTATACCCTAAACACTAAAACACTATACAACCTTAAACCCTAAACCTTAAAATATCCTAAATCATAAATCCTGAACAACCCTAAACACTAAATCATAAACAACCCTAAAATACCCTAAACAACTCTAAACGCTAAAACCTAAACCACCCTAAACATTAAACAATCTTAAATGCTAAACCCTATACCCTAAACCTAAACCACCCTAAAACTTAAACAATCCTAAACCCTAAACCTTAAACCATAAACCCTAAATTTTAAACCATAAATCTAAGAATAACCATAACCCTAAACCTAACCCTAAACCTAAACCTAACCCTAACCCCAACCCTAACCTTAACCCCATAACCCTAACCCTAACCTTAAGCCTAACATAACCCCATAACCCTAACTCTAACCCTAACTCTAACACTAATGCTAACCCTAACCCTAACCCTAACCCTAACCCTAACCTTAACCGCTTAACCTTAATCCTCCAAAAGCCCTAACAACGGCCCTAGCAACTGACCTAACAAGGGCCCTAGCAACGGCCCTAGCAACCGCCCTGGCAACGGCCCTAGCAACGGCCCTAACAAGGGCCCTAGCAACGGACCTAACAAGGGCCCTAGAAACGGCCCTAACAATGGCCCTAGCAACGTCCCTAGCAACGGCCCTAACAAGGACCCTAGCAACGGCCCTAGCAACGGCCCTAGCAACGGCTCTAGCAACGGCCCTAGAAACGGCCCTAGCAACGGCCCTAACAAGGGCCCTAGCAACGGGCCTAACAAGGTCCCTAGCAACGGCCCTAGCAATGGCCCTAACAAGGGCCCAAACTAAGGCCCTAACAACGGCCCTAAAAAGGGCCCTAGCAACGGCCCTAACAAGGGCCCTAGCAACGGCCCTAACAACGGCCCTAGGAACGGCCCTAGCAACGGCCCTAGCAACGGCCCTAACAAGGGCCCTAGCAACGGCCCTAACAACGGCCCTAACAACGGCCCTAACCACGGTCCTAGCAACGGCCCTAGCAACGGCCCTAACAACGGCCCTAGCAATGACCCTAACAACTGCCCTAGCAACGGCCCTAACAACGGCCCTAACAAGGGCCCTAACCACGGCCCTAGAAACGGACCTAGCAACGGCCCTAGCAACGGCCCTAACAAAAGCCCTAGCAACGGCCCTAACAAGGGCCCTAACAACGGCCCTAACAACGGTCTAGCAACGGCCCTAACAAGGGCCCTAACAACGGCTCTAGCAACGGCCCTAACAACGGCCCTAGCAACGGCCCTGGCAACGGTTCTAGCAACGGCCCTGGCAACGGCCCTAGCAACGGCCCTGGCAACGGCCCTAGCAACGGCCCTAGCAACGGCCCTAGCAAAGGCCCTAGCAACGGCCCTAGCAATGGCCCTAACAACGGACCTAGCAACGGCACTAACAACGGCCATAGCAACGGCCCTAACAACGGCCCTAGCAACGGCCCTAACAACGGCCATAGCAACGGACCTAGCAACGGCTTTAAAAAGGGCCCTAACAACGGCCCAAAAAAGGGCCCTAGCAACGGCCCTAGCAACGGCCCTACCAACGTCCCTAACAACGGACCTAGCAACGGCCCTAACAACGGCCCTAGCAACGGCCCTAACAACGGCCCTAGCAACGGCCCTAACAACGGCCCTTGAAACGGCCATAGGAACAACCCTAGCAACGGCCCTAGCAACGGCCCTAGCAACGGCCCTAACAAGGGCCCTAGCAACGGCCCTAACAACGGCCTTTGAAACGGCCCTAGCAACGGCCCTAGCAACGGCCCTAACAAGGGCCCTAGCAACGGCCCTAGCAACGGCCCTAACAAGGGCCCTAGCAACGGCCCTAACAACGGCCCAAACAACGGCCCTGACAACGGCCCTAGCAACGGCCCTAGCAACGGCCCTAGCAACGGCCCTAACAAGGGCCCTTGCAACGGCCCTAACAACGGCCCTAGCAACGGCCCTAGCAACGGCCCTAACAACGGCCCTTGCATCGGCCCTAACAAGGGCCCTAGCAACGGCCCTAGCAACGGCCCTGACAACGGCCCTAGAAACGGCCCTAACAACGGACCTAGCAACGTCCCTAGCAACGGCCCTAGCAACGGCCCTAAAAACAGCCCTAACCACGGACCTAGCAACGGCCCTAGCAACGGCCCTAGCAACGGCCCTAGCAACGGCCCTAGCAACGGCCCTAACAAAGGCCATAGCAACGGCCCTAACAACGGCCCTAACGACGGCCCTAACCACGGCCCTAGCGACGGCCCTAGCAACGGCCCTAACAACGGCCCTAGCAACGGCCCTAGCAACGGCCTAAACAACGGCCCTAGCAACGGCCCTAGCAACGGCCCTGGCAACGGCCCTAACAAGGGCCCTAGCAACGGACCTAACAAGGGCCCTAGCAACGGCCCTAGCAACGGCCCTAGCAACGGCCCTAGCAACGGCCCTAACAAGGGCCCTAGCAACGGCCCTAGCAACGGCCCTAGCAACGGCCCTAGCAAAGGCCCAAACAAGGGCCGTAGCAACGGCCCAAACAAGGGCCCTAGCAACGGCCCTAACAAGGCCCCTGGCAAGGGCCCTAACAAGGGCCCTAGCAACGGCCCTCGCAACGGCCCTAGCAACGGCCCTAGCAACGGCACTAACAACGGCCCTAGGAACGGCCCTAACAACGGCCCTAGCAACGGCCCTAGCAACGGCACTAACAACGGCCCTAACAACGGCCCTAACCACGGCCCTAGCAACGGCCCTAGCAATGGCCCTAGCAACGGCCCTAGCAACGGCCCTAGCAAAGGCCCTAGCAACGACCCTAACAACGGCCCAAACAACGGCCCTAGCATCGGCCCTAGCAACGGCCCTAGCAACGGCTTTAACAAAGGCCCTAGCAAGAGCCCTAACAACGGCCCTAGCAACGGCCGTAGCAACGGCCCTACCAACGTCCCTAACAAGGGCCGTAGCAACGGCCCTAACAAGGGCCCTAGCAACGGCCCTAACAAGGGCCCTAGCAACGGCCCTAGCAACGGCCCTAGCAACGGCCCTAGCTACGGCCCTAGCAACGGCCCTAACAAGGTCCCTAGCAACGGCCCTAGCAGCGGCCCTAGCAACGGCCCTAGCAACGGCCCTAACAAGGGCCCTAGCAACGGCCCTAGCAACGATCCTAGCAACGGCCCTAATAAGGGCCCTAGCAACGGCCCTCGCAACGGCCCTAGCAACGGCCCTAGCAACGGCCCTAGCAACGGCCCTAACAACGGCCCTAACCACGGCCCTAGCAACGGCCCTAGCAACGGCCCTAGCAACGGCCCTAGCAACGGCCCTAGCAAAGGCCCAAACAACGGACCTAGCAACGGCTTTAGCAACGGCCCTAGCAACGGCTTTAACAACGGCTTTAGCAACGACCCTAACAACGGCCCTAGCAACGGCCCTAGCAACGGCCCTAGAAACGGCCCTAGCAACGGCCCAGGCAACGTCCCTAACAAGGGCCCAAACAACGGCCCTAACAACGGCCCTAGCAACGGCCCTAGCAACGGCCCTAACAAGGGCCGTAGCAACGGCCCTAACAAGGGCCCTAGCAACGGCCCTAACAAGGGCCCTAGCAACGGCCCTAGCAACGGCCCTTGCAACGTCCCTAAAACTTTCCTAGCAACGGCCCTAGCAACGGCCCTAACAACGGCCCTAGCAACGGCCCTAGCAACGGCCCTAACAACGGCCCTTGCAACGGCCCTAGCAACGGCCCTAGCAATGGCCCTAGCAACGGCCCCAGCAACGGCCCTAACAAGGGCCCCAGCAACAGCCCTAACAACGGCCCTAGCAATGGCCCTAGCAACGGCCCTAGCAATGGCCCTAGCAACGGCCCTAGCAACGGCCCTAACAAGGGCCCTAGCAACGGCCCTAACAAGGGCCCTAGCAACGGCCCTAACAAGGGCCCTAACAACGGCCCTTTCAACGGCCCTAACATCGGCCATAGCAACGGCCCTAGCAACGGCCCTAACAACGGCCATAGCAACGGCCCTAGGAATGGCATTAACAAGGGCCCTAGCAACGGCCCAAACAAGGGCCCTTGCAACGGCCCTAAAACCTCCCTAGCAACGGCCCTAGCAACGGCCCTAACAACGGCCCTTGCAACGGCCCTAGCAACGGCCCTAGCAATGGCCCTAGCAACGGCCCTTACAAGGGCCCTAGCAACGGCCCTAGCAACGGCCCTAGCAACGGCCCTAGCAACGGCCTTAACAACGGCCCTAGCAACGGCCCTAACAAGGGCCCTAGCAACGGCCCTAACAAGGGCCCTAGCAACGGCCCTAACAACAGCCATTGAAACGGCCCTAGCAACGGCCCTAGCAACGGCCCTAACAAGGGCCCTAGCAACGGCCCTAACAAGGGCCCTAGCAACGGCCCTAACAAGGGCCCTAGCAACGGCCCTAACAAGGGCCCTAGCAACGGCCCTAGCAACGGCCCTAACAAGGGCCCTAGAAACGGCCCTAACAACGGCCCTAGCAACGGCCCTAGCAACGGCCCTAACAACGGCCCAAGCAACGGCCCTAACAAGGGCCCTAGCAACGGACCTAACAACGGCCCTTGAAACGGCCCTTGGAACAACCCTAGCAACGGCCCTAGCAACGGCCCTAGCAACGGCCCTAACAAGGGCCCTAACAACGGCCCTAACAACGGCCCTAGCAACGGCCCTACCAACGGCCCTAACAACGGCCCTAGCAACGGCCCTAGCAACGGCCCTAGCAACGGCCCTAGCAACGGCCCTAACAAGGGCCCTAGCAACGGCCCTAACAACGGCCCTTGAAACGGCCCTAGGAACAACCCTAGCAACGGCCCTAGCAACGGCCCTAGCAACGGCCCTAACAACGGCCCTAGCAACGGCCCTAGCAACGGACCTAACAAGGGTCCTAGCAACGGCCCTAACAAGGGCCCTAGCAACGGCCCTAACAAGGGCCCTAGCAACGGCCCTAACAAGGGCTTTAGCAACGGCCCTAGCAACGGCCCTAGCAATGGCCCTAGCTACGGCCCTAGCAACGGCCCTAACAAGGGCCCTAGCAACGGCCCTAGCAACGGCCCTAGCAACGGCCCTAGCAACGGCCGTAGCAACGGCCCTAGCAACGGCCCTAACAAGGGCCCTAGCAACGGCCCTAGCAACGGCCCTAACAAGGGCCCTAGCAACGGCCCTAGCAACGGCCCTAACAAGGGCCCTAACAACGGCCCTTGAAACGGCCCTAGGAACAACCCTAGCAACGGCCCTAGCAACGGCCCTAGCAACGGCCCTAACAAGGGCCCTAGAAACGGCCCTAGCAACGGCCCTAACAACGGCCCTTGAAACGGCCCTAGGAACAACCCTAGCAACGGCCCTAGCAACGGCCCTAGCAACGGCCCTAACAAGGGCCCTAGCAACGGCCCTAACAAGGGCCCTAGCAACGGCCCTAACAAGGGCCCTAGCAACGGCCCTAGCAACGGCCCTAGCAACGGCCCTAGCAACGGCCCTAACAAGGGCCCTAGAAACGGCCATAGCAACGGCCCTAGCAACGGCCCTAACAAGGGCCCTAGCAACGGCCCTAGCAACGGCCCTAACAAGGGCCCTAGAAACGGCCCTAGCAACGGCCCTAACAACGGCCCTAGCAACGGCCCTAGCAACGGCCCTAACAACGGCCCTTGAAACGGCCCTAGGAACAACCCTAGCAACGGCCCTAGCAACGGCCCTAGCAACGGCCCTAACAAGGGCCCTAGCAACGGCCCTAACAAGGGCCCTAGCAACGGCCCTAACAAGGGCCCTGGCAAAGGCCCTAGCAACGGCCCTATCAACGGCCCTAACAACGGCCCTAGCAACGGCCCTAGCAACGGCCTTAGCAACGGCCCTAGAAACGGCCCTAGAAACGGCCCTAGCAACGGCCCTAACAAAGGCCCTAGCAACGGCCCTAGCAACGGCCCTAGCAACGGCCCTAACAAAGGCCCTAGCAACGGCCCTAGCAACGGCCCTAGCAACTGCCCTAACAAGGGCCCTAGCAACGGCCCTAGCAACGGCCCTAACAACGGCCCTAGCAACGGCCCTAGCAACGGCCCTAACAACGGCCCTAGCAACGGCCCTAACAAGGGCCCTAGCAACGGCCCTAACAAGGGCCCTAGCAACGGCCCTAACAAGGGCCGTAGCAACGGCCCTAACAAGGGCCCTAGCAACGGCCCTAGCAACGGCCCTAACAAGGGCCCTAGCAACGGCCCTAGCAACGGCCCTAGCAACGGCCCTAGCAACGGCACTAACAAGGGCCCTAGCAACGGCCCTAGCAACGGCCCTAGCAACGGCCCTAGCAACGGCACTAACAAGGGCCCTAGCAACGGCCCTAGCAACGGCCCTAACAAGGGCCCTAGAAACGGCCCTAGCAACGGCCCTAACAACGGCCCTAGCAACGGCCCTAGCAACGGCCCTAACAACGGCCCTAGCAACGGCCCTAACAAGGGCCCTAGCAACGGCCCTAGCAACGGCCCAAGCAACGGCCCTAGCAAGGGCCCTAGCAACGGCCCTAACAAGGGCCCTAGCAACGGTCCTAACAAGGGCCCTAGCAACGGCCCTAGCAACGGCCCTAGCTACGGCCCTAGCAACAGCCCTAACAAGGGCCCTAGCAACGGCCCTAACAAGGGCCCTAGCAACGGCCCTAACAAGGGCCGTAGCAACGGCCCTAGCAACGGCCCTAACAAGGGCCCTAGCAACGGCCCAAGCAACGGCCCTAGCAAGGGCCCTAGCAACGGCCCTAACAAGGGCCCTAGCAACGGCCCTAACAACGGCCCTTGAAACGGCCCTAGGAACAACCCTAGCAACGGCCCTAGCAACGGCCCTAGCAACGGCCCTAACAACGGCCCTAGCAACGGCCCTAACAAGGGCCCTAGCAACGGCCCTAACAACAGCCTTTGAAACGGCCCTAGCAACGGCCCTAACAAGGGCCCTATCAACGGCCCTAACAAGGGCCCTAGCAACGGCCCAAACAAGGGCCCTAGCAACGGCCCTAACAAGGGCCCTAGCAACGGCCCTAGCAACGGCCCTAACAACGGACCTAGCAACGGCCCTAGCAACGGCCCTAGCAACGGCCCTAAAAACGGCCCTAGCAAAGGCCCTAACAACGGCCCTAGCAACGGCCCTAAAAACGGCCCTAGCAAAGGCCCTAACAACGGCCATAGCAACGGCCCTAACAACGGCCCTAGCAACGGCCCTACCAACGGCCCTAAAAACGGCCCTAGCAACGGCCCTAGCAACGGCCCTAACAAGGGCCCTAGCAACGGCCCTAACAAGGGCCCTAGCAACGGCCGTAGCAACGGCCCTAGCAACGGCCCTAGCTACGGCCCTAGCAACGGCCCTAACAAGGGCCCTAGCAACGGCCCTAGCAACGGCCCTATCAACGGCCCTAGCAACGGCCCTAACAAGGGCCCTAGCAACGGCCCTAGCAATGGCCCTAACAAGGGCCCTAGCAACGGCCCTAGCAACGGCCCTAACAACGGCCCTAGCAACGGCCCTAGCAATGGCCCTAACAACGGCCCTAGCAACGGCCCTAACAAGGGCCCTAGCAACGGCCCTAACAACGGTCCTTGAAACGGCCCTAGCAACGGCCCTAGCAACGGCCCTAACAAGGGCCCTAGCAACGGCCTTTGCAACGGCCCTAGCAACGGCCCTAGCAACGGCCCTAGCAACGGCCCTAGCAACGGCCCTAGCAACGGCACTAACAAGGGCCCTAGCAACGGCCCTAGCAACGGCCCTAACAAGGGCCCTAGAAACGGCCCTAGCAACGGCCCTAACAACGGCCCTAGCAACGGCCCTAGCAACGGCCCTAACAACGGCCCTAGCAACGGCCCTAACAAGGGCCCTAGCAACGGCCCTAGCAACGGCCCAAGCAACGGCCCTAGCAAGGGCCCTAGCAACGGCCCTAACAAGGGCCCTAGCAACGGTCCTAACAAGGGCCCTAGCAACGGCCCTAGCAACGGCCCTAGCTACGGCCCTAGCAACAGCCCTAACAAGGGCCCTAGCAACGGCCCTAACAAGGGCCCTAGCAACGGCCCTAACAAGGGCCGTAGCAACGGCCCTAGCAACGGCCCTAACAAGGGCCCTAGCAACGGCCCAAGCAACGGCCCTAGCAAGGGCCCTAGCAACGGCCCTAACAAGGGCCCTAGCAACGGCCCTAACAACGGCCCTTGAAACGGCCCTAGGAACAACCCTAGCAACGGCCCTAGCAACGGCCCTAGCAACGGCCCTAACAACGGCCCTAGCAACGGCCCTAACAAGGGCCCTAGCAACGGCCCTAACAACAGCCTTTGAAACGGCCCTAGCAACGGCCCTAACAAGGGCCCTATCAACGGCCCTAACAAGGGCCCTAGCAACGGCCCAAACAAGGGCCCTAGCAACGGCCCTAACAAGGGCCCTAGCAACGGCCCTAGCAACGGCCCTAACAACGGACCTAGCAACGGCCCTAGCAACGGCCCTAGCAACGGCCCTAAAAACGGCCCTAGCAAAGGCCCTAACAACGGCCATAGCAACGGCCCTAACAACGGCCCTAGCAACGGCCCTACCAACGGCCCTAAAAACGGCCCTAGCAACGGCCCTAGCAACGGCCCTAACAAGGGCCCTAGCAACGGCCCTAACAAGGGCCCTAGCAACGGCCGTAGCAACGGCCCTAGCAACGGCCCTAGCTACGGCCCTAGCAACGGCCCTAACAAGGGCCCTAGCAACGGCCCTAGCAACGGCCCTATCAACGGCCCTAGCAACGGCCCTAACAAGGGCCCTAGCAACGGCCCTAGCAATGGCCCTAACAAGGGCCCTAGCAACGGCCCTAGCAACGGCCCTAACAACGGCCCTAGCAACGGCCCTAGCAATGGCCCTAACAACGGCCCTAGCAACGGCCCTAACAAGGGCCCTAGCAACGGCCCTAACAACGGTCCTTGAAACGGCCCTAGCAACGGCCCTAGCAACGGCCCTAACAAGGGCCCTAGCAACGGCCTTTGCAACGGCCCTAGCAACGGCCCTAGCAACGGCCCTAGCAACGGCCCTAGCAACGGCCCTAGCAACGGCCCTAACAACGGACCAACAACGGCCCTAACAACGGCCCTAGCAAAGGCCCTAGCAACGGCCCTAGCAACGGCCCTAACAACGGCCCTAGCAACGGCCCTACCAACGGCCCTAGCAACGGCCCTAGCAACGGCCGTAACAAGGGCCCTAGCAACGGCCCTAACAAGGGCCCTAGCAACGGCCCTAACAAGGGCCCTAGAAATGGCCCTAAAATGGGTGCTAGCAACGGCCCTAGCAACGGCCTTAGCAACGGCCCTAACAACGGCCCTGACAACGGTCCAAACAACGGCCCTGACAACGGACCTAACAACGGCCCTATCAACGGCCCTAACAAGGGACCTAGCAACGGCCCTAGCAACGGCCCTAGCTACGGCCCTAGCAACGGCCCTAGCAACGTCCCTAGCAACGGCCCTAGCAACGGCCCTAACAAGGGCCCTAGCAACGGCCCTAACAACGGCCCTAGCAACGGCCCTAGCAACGGCCCTAACAACGGCCCTTGAAACGGCCCTAGGAACAACCCTAGCAACGGCCCTAGCAACGGACCTAGCAACGGCCCTAACAAGGGCCCTAGCAACGGCCCTAACAAGGGCCCTAGCAACGGCCCTAACAAGGGCCCTAGCAACGGCCCTAGCAACGGACTTAGCAACGGCCCTAACAAGGGCCCTAGCAACGGCCCTAACAAGGGACCTAGCAACGGCCCTAACAAGGGCCTTTGAAACGGTCCTAGGAACAACCCTAGCAACGGCCCTAGCAACGGCCCTAGCAACGGCCCTAGAAACGGCCCTAGCAACGGCCCTAACAAGGGCCCTAGCAACGGCCCTAACAAGGGCCCTAGCAGCGGCCCTAACAAGGGCCCTAGCAACGGCCCTAGCAACGGCCCTAGCAACGGCCCTAGCAACGGCCCTAGCAACGGCCCTAACAAGGGCCCTAGCAACGGCCCTAACACGGGCCCTAGCAACGGCCCTAAAAAGGGCCCTAGCAACGGCCCTAACAAGGGCCCTATCAACGGCCCTAACAAGGGCCCTAGCAACGGCCCTAGCAACGGCCCTAGCAACGGCCCTAGCAACGGCCCTAACAAAGGCCCTAGCAACGGCCCTAGCAACGGCCCTAGCAACTGCCCTAACAAGGGCCCTAGCAACGGCCCTAGCAACGGCCCTAGCAACGGCCCTAGCAACGGCCCTAACAAGGGCCCTAGAAACGGCCATAGCAACGGCCCTAGCAACGGCCCTAACAAGGGCCCTAGCAACGGCCCTCACAAGGGCCCTAGCAACAGCCCTAACAAGGGCCCTAGCAACGGCCCTAGCAACGGCCCTAACAAGGGCCCAAGCAATGGCCCTAGCAACGGTCCTAACAACGGCCCTAGCAACGGCCCTAGCAACGGCCCTAAGAACGGCCCTAGCAACGGCGCTAACAAGGGCCCTAGCAACGGCCCTAACAACGGCCCTTCAAACGGCCCTAGGAACAACCCTAGAAACGGCCCTAGCAACGGCCCTAACAACGGCCCTAGCAACGGCCCTAACAAGAGCCCTAGCAACGGCCCTAACAAGGGCCCTAGCAACGGCCTTAACAAGGGCCCTAGCAACGGCCCTAGCAACGGCCCTAGCTACGGCCCTAGCAACGGCCCTAACAAGGGCCCTAGCAACGGCCCTAGCAACGGCCCTAGCAACGGCCCTAGCAACGGCCCTAACAAGGGCCCTAGCAACGGCCCTAGCAACGGCCCTAGCAACGGCCCTAGCAACGGCCCTAACAAGGGCCCTAGCAACGGCCCTAGCAACGGCCCTAGCAACGGCCCTAACAAGGGCCCTAGCAACGGCCCTAACAAGAGCCCTAGCAACGGCCCTAGCAACGGCCCTAGCTACGGCCCTATAACGGCCCTAACAAGGGCCCTAGCAACGGCCCTAGCAACGGCCCTAGCAACGGCCCTAGCAACGACCCTAACAAGGGCCCTAGCAACGGCCCTAGCAACGGCCCTAACAAGGGCCCTAGAAAAGGCCCTAGCAACGGCCCTAACAACGGCCCTAGCAACGGCCCTAGCAACGGCCCTAACAACGGCGTTTGAAACGGCCCTAGGAACAACCCTAGCAACGGCCCTAGCAACGTCCCTAGCAACGGCCCTAACAACGGCCCTAGCAACGGCCCTAACAAGGGCCCTAGCAACGGCCCAAACAAGGGCCCTAGCAACGGCCCTAGCAACGGCCCTAGCAACGGCCCTAGCAACGGCCCTAGCAACGGCCCTAGCAACGGCCCTAGCAACGGCCCTAGCTACGGCCCTAGCAACGGCCCTAACAAGGGCCCTAGCAACGGCCCTAGCAACGGCCCTAGCAACGGCCCTAACAAGGGCCCTAGCAACGGCCCTAGCAACGGCCCTAGCAACGGCCCTAGCAACGGCCCTAACAAGGGCCCTAGCAACGGCCCTAGCAACGGCCCTAGCAACGGCCCTAACAACGGCCCTAGCAACGGCCCTAACAAGGGCCCTAGCAACGGCCCTAGCAACGGCCCTAGCTACGGCCCTATAACGGCCCTAACAAGGGCCCTAGCAACGGCCCTAGCAACGGCCCTAGCAACGGCCCTAACAAGGGCCCTAGCAACGGTCCTAGCAACGGCCCTAACAAGGGCCCTAGAAACGGCCCTAGCAACGGCCATAACAACGGCCCTAGCAACGGCCCTAGCAACGGCCCTAACAACGGCCCTAGCAACGGCCCTAACAACGGCCCTTGAAACGGCCCTAGGAACAACCCTAGCAACGGCCCTAGCAACGGCCCTAGCAACGGCCCTAACAAGGGCCCTAGCAACGGCCCTAACAAGGGCCCTAGCAACGGCCCTAACAAGGGCCCTAGCAACGGCCCTAGCAACGGCCCTAGCAACGGCCCTAGCAATGGCCCTAACAAGGGCCATAGCAACGGGACTAACAAGGGCCCTAGCAACGGCCCTAACAAGGGCCCTTGAATCGGCCCTAGGAACAACCCTAGCAACGGCCCTAGAAACAGCCCTAGCTACGGCCCTAGCAACGGCCCTAACAAGGGCCCTAGCAACGGCCCTAGCAACGGCCCTAACAAGGGCCCTAGAAACGGCCCTAGCAACGGCCCTAACAACGGCCCTAGCAACGGCCCTAGCAACGGCCCTAACAACGGCCCTAGCAACGGCCCTAACAACGGCCCTTGAAACGGCCCTAGGAACAACCCTAGCAACGGCCCTAGCAACGGCCCTAGAAACGGCCCTAGAAACGGCCCTAGCAACGGCCCTAACAAAGGCCCTAGCAACGGCCCTAGCAACGGCCCTAACAAGGGCCCTAGCAACGGCCCTAACAAGGGCCCTAGCAACGGCCCTAACAAGGGCCCTAGCAACGGCCCTAACAAGGGCTCTAGCAACGGCCCTAGCAACGGCCCTAGCAACGGCCCTAGCTACGGCCCTAGCAACGGCCCTAACAAGGGCCCTAGCAACGCCCCTAGCAACGGCCCTAACAACGGCCCTAGCAACGGCCCTAGCAACGGCCCTAACAAGGGCCCTAGCAACGGCCCTAACAAGGGCCCTAGCAACGGCCCTAACAAGGGCCCTAGCAACGGCCCTAACAACGGCCCTAGCAACGGCCCTAACAAGGGCCCTAGCAACGGCCCTAAAAAGGGCCCTAGCAACGGCCCTAGCAACAGCCCTAGCTACGGCCCTATAACGGCCCTAACAAGGGCCCTAGCAACGGCCCTAGCAACGGCCCTAGCAACGGCCCTAACAAGGGCCCTAGAAACAGCCCTAGCAACGGCCCTAACAACGGCCCTAGCAACGGCCCTAACAACGGCCTTTGAAACAGCAATAGGAACAACCCTAGCAACGGCCCTAGCAACGGCCCTAGCAACGGCCCTAACAAGGGACCTAGCAACGGCCCTAACAAGGGCCCTAGCAACGGCCCTAACATGGGCCCTAGCAACGGCCCTAACAAGGGCCCTAGCAACGGCCCTAACAAGGGCCCTAGCAACGGCCCTAGCAATGGCCCTAGCAACGGCCCTAGCAACGGCCCTAGCAACGGCCCTAACAAGGGCCCTAGCAACGGCCCTAACAAAGGCCCTAGCAACGGCCCTAACAAGGGCCCTAGCAACGGCCCTAACAAGGGCCCTAGCAACGGCCCTAACAAGGGCCCTAGCAACGGCCCTAGCAACGGCCCTAGCTACGGCCCTAGCAACGGCCCTAACAAGGGCCCTAGCAACGGCCCTAACAAGGGCCCTAGCAACGGCCCTAACAAGGGCCCTAACAACGGCCCTAGGAATGGCCCTAACAACGGCCCTAGCAACGGCCCTAGCAACGGCCCTAGCAACGGCCCTAACCATGGCCCTAACCACGGCCCTAGCAACGGCCCTAGAAACGGCCCTAGCAACGGCCCTAGCAACGGCCCTAGCAACGACCCTAACAAAGGCCCTAGCAACGGCCCTAGAAACGGCCCTAGCAACGGCCCTAGCAACGGCCCTAGCAACTGCCCTAACCACGGCCCTAGCAACGGCCCTAGCCACAACCCTAACAACGGCCCTAGCAACGGCCCTAGCAACGGCCCTCACAACGGCCCTAGGAACGGCCCTAACAACAGCCCTAGCAACGGCCCTAGCAACGGCCCTAGCAACGGCCCTAACAATGGCCCTAAACACGGCCCTAGCAACGGCCATAGCAACGGCCCTAGCAACGGCCCTAGCAACGGCCCTAGCAACGGCCCTAACAAAGGCCCTAGCAACGGCCCTAACAATGGCCCTAGCAACTGCCCTAACAAGGGCCCTAGCAACGGCCCTAGCAACGGCCCTAGCAACGGCCCTAGCAACGGCCCTAACAAGGGCCCTAGCAACGGCCCTAGCAACGGCCCTTACAAGGACCCTAGAAACGGCCCTAGCAACGGCCCTAGCAACGGCCCTAGCTACGGCCCTAGCAACGGCCCTAAAAAGGGCCCTAGCAACGGCCCTAGCAACGGCCCTAACAAGGGCCCTAGAAACGGCCCTAGCAACGGCCCTAACAACGGCCCTAGCAACGGCCCTAGCAACGGCCCTAACAACGGCCCTAGCAACGGCCCTGACAACATCACTTGAAACGGCCCTAGGAACAACCCTAACAACGGCCCTAGCAACGGCCCTAGCAACGGCCCTAACAACGGCCCTAGCAACGGCCCTAACAAGGGCCCTAGCAACGGCCCTAACAAGGGCCCTAGCAACGGCCCTAACAAGGGCCCTAGCAACGGCCCTAACAAGGGCCCTAGCAACGGCCCTAACAAGGGCCCTAGCAACGGCCCTAGCAAGGGCCCTAGCAACGGCCCTAGCTACGGCCCTAGCAACGGCCCTAACAAGGGCCCTAGCAACGGCCCTAGCAACGGCCCTAACAACGGCCCTAGCAACGGCCCTAGCAACGGCCCTAACAAGGGCCCTATCAACGGCCCTAACAAGGGCCCTAGCAACGGCCCTAGCAACGGCCCTAACAAAGGCCCTAGCAACGGCCCTAACAAGGGCCCTAGCAACGGCCCTAGCAACGGCCCTAACAAAGGCCCTAGCAACGGCCCTAACACGGGCCCTAGCAACGGCCCTAACAAGGGCCCTATCAACGGCCCTAACAAGGGCCCTAGCAACGGCCCTAGCAACGGCCCTAGCAACGGCCCTAGCAACGGCCCTAACAAAGGCCCTAGCAACGGCCCTAGCAACGGCCCTAGCAACTGCCCTAACAAGGGCCCTAGCAACGGCCCTAGCAACGGCCCTAGCAACGGCCCTAGCAACGGCCCTAACAAGGGCCCTAGAAACGGCCATAGCAACGGCCCTAGCAACGGCCCTAACAAGGGCCCTAGCAACGGCCCTCACAAGGGCCCTAGCAACAGCCCTAACAAGGGCCCTAGCAACGGCCCTAGCAACGGCCCTAACAAGGGCCCAAGCAATGGCCCTAGCAACGGTCCTAACAACGGCCCTAGCAACGGCCCTAGCAACGGCCCTAAGAACGGCCCTAGCAACGGCGCTAACAAGGGCCCTAGCAACGGCCCTAACAACGGCCCTTCAAACGGCCCTAGGAACAACCCTTGAAACGGCCCTAGCAACGGCCCTAACAACGGCCCTAGCAACGGCCCTAACAAGAGCCCTAGCAACGGCCCTAACAAGGGCCCTAGCAACGGCCTTAACAAGGGCCCTAGCAACGGCCCTAGCAACGGCCCTAGCAACGGCCCTAGCAACGGCCCTAACAAGGGCCCTAGCAACGGCCCTAGCAACGGCCCTAGCAACGGCCCTAGCAACGGCCCTAACAAGGGCCCTAGAAAAGGCCCTAGCAACGGCCCTAGCAACGGCCCTAAAAAGGGCCCTAGCAACGGCCCTAGCAACGGCCCTAGCAACGGCCCTAAAAAGGGCCCTAGCAACGGCCCTAACAAGGGCCCTAGCAACGGCCCTAACAAGAGCCCTAGCAACGGCCCTAGCAACGGCCCTAGCTACGGCCCTATAACGGCCCTAACAAGGGCCCTAGCAATGGCCCTAGCAACGGCCCTAGCAACGGCCCTAGCAACGGCCCTAACAAGGGCCCTAGCAACGGCCCTAGCAACGGCCCTAACAAGGGCCCTAGAAAAGGCCCTAGCAACGGCCCTAACAACGGCCCTAGCAACGGCCCTAGCAACGGCCCTAACAACGGCCCTAGCAACGGCCCTAACAAGGGCCCTAGCAACGGCCCTAACAACGGCCTTTGAAACGGCCCTAGGAACAACCCTAGCAACGGCCCTAGCAACGTCCCTAGCAACGGCCCTAACAACGGCCCTAGCAACGGCCCTAACAAGGGCCCTAGCAACGGCCCAAACAAGGGCCCTAGCAACGGCCCTAGCAACGGCCCTAGCAACGGCCCTAGCAACGGCCCTAGCAACGGCCCTAACAAGGGCCCTAGCAACGGCCCTAGCAACGGCCCTAACAACGGCCCTAGCAACGGCCCTAACAAGGGCCCTAGCAACGGCCCTAACAAGGGCCCTAGCAACGGCCCTAACAAGGGCCCTAGCAACGGCCCTAACAAGGGCCCTAGCAACGGCCCTAACAAGGGCCCTAGCAACGGCCCTAGCAACGGCCCTAACAAGGGCCCTAGAAACGGCCCTAGCAACGGCCCTAACAACGGCCCTAGCAACGGCCCTAGCAACGGCCCTAACAACGGCCCTAGCAATGGCCCTAACAACGGCCTTTGAAACGGCCCTAGGAACAACCCTAGCAACGGCCCTAGCAACGGCCCTAACAACGGCCCTAGCAACGGCCCTAACAAGGGCCCTAGCAACGGCCCTAACAAGGGCCCTAGCAACGGCCCTAACAAGGGCCCTAGCAACGGCCCTAACAAGGGCCCTAGCAACGGCCCTAGCAACGGCCCTAGCAACGGCCCTAGCAACGGCCCTAGCAACGGCCCTAACAAGGGCCCTAGCAACGGCCCTAACAAGGGCCCTAGCAACGGCCCGAACAAGGGCCCTAGCAACGGCCCTAGCAACGGCCCTAGCTACTGCCCTAGCAACGGCCCTAACAAGGGCCCTAGCAACGGCCCTAACAAGGGCCCTAGCAACGGGCCTAACAAGGGCCCTAGCAACGGCCCTAACAAGGGCCCTAGCAACGGCCCTAGCAACGGCCCTAGCAACGGCCCTAGCAACGGCCCTAACAAGGGCCCTAGCAACGGCCCTAACAAGGGCACTAGCAACGGCCCTAGCAACGGCCCTAGCAACGGCCCTAGCAACGGCCCTAACAAGGGACCTAGCAACGGCCCTCGCAACTGCCCTAGCAACGGCCCTAGCAACGGCCCTAACAAGGGCCCTAGCAACGGCCCTAGCAACGGCCCAATCAACGGCCCTAGGAACGGCCCTAACAACGGCCCTAGCAACGGCCCTAGCTACGGCCCTAGCAACGGCCCTAACAATGGCCCTAACCACGGCCCTAGCAACGGCCCTAGCAACGGCCCTAACAACGGCCCTTGAAACGGCCCTAGGAACAACCCTAGCAACGGCCCTAGCAACGGCCCTAGCAACGGCCCTAACAAGGGCCCTAGCAACGGCCCTAACAAGGGCCCTAGCAACGGCCCTAACAAGGGCCCTAGCAACGGCCCTAGCAACGGCCCTAGCAACGGCCCTAGCAATGGCCCTAACAAGGGCCATAGCAACGGGACTAACAAGGGCCCTAGCAACGGCCCTAACAAGGGCCCTTGAATCGGCCCTAGGAACAACCCTAGCAACGGCCCTAGAAACAGCCCTAGCTACGGCCCTAGCAACGGCCCTAACAAGGGCCCTAGCAACGGCCCTAGCAACGGCCCTAACAAGGGCCCTAGAAACGGCCCTAGCAACGGCCCTAACAACGGCCCTAGCAACGGCCCTAGCAACGGCCCTAACAACGGCCCTAGCAACGGCCCTAACAACGGCCCTTGAAACGGCCCTAGGAACAACCCTAGCAACGGCCCTAGCAACGGCCCTAGAAACGGCCCTAGAAACGGCCCTAGCAACGGCCCTAACAAAGGCCCTAGCAACGGCCCTAGCAACGGCCCTAACAAGGGCCCTAGCAACGGCCCTAACAAGGGCCCTAGCAACGGCCCTAACAAGGGCCCTAGCAACGGCCCTAACAAGGGCTCTAGCAACGGCCCTAGCAACGGCCCTAGCAACGGCCCTAGCTACGGCCCTAGCAACGGCCCTAACAAGGGCCCTAGCAACGCCCCTAGCAACGGCCCTAACAACGGCCCTAGCAACGGCCCTAGCAACGGCCCTAACAAGGGCCCTAGCAACGGCCCTAACAAGGGCCCTAGCAACGGCCCTAACAAGGGCCCTAGCAACGGCCCTAACAACGGCCCTAGCAACGGCCCTAACAAGGGCCCTAGCAACGGCCCTAAAAAGGGCCCTAGCAACGGCCCTAGCAACAGC
Source organism: Micromys minutus (assembly GCF_963924665.1). Taxonomy (NCBI): domain Eukaryota; kingdom Metazoa; phylum Chordata; class Mammalia; order Rodentia; family Muridae; genus Micromys; species Micromys minutus. The sequence goes on from NW_027667441.1 coordinate 143,045, forward strand.
CCTAGCTACGGCCCTATAACGGCCCTAACAAGGGCCCTAGCAACGGCCCTAGCAACGGCCCTAGCAACGGCCCTAACAAGGGCCCTAGAAACAGCCCTAGCAACGGCCCTAACAACGGCCCTAGCAACGGCCCTAACAACGGCCTTTGAAACAGCAATAGGAACAACCCTAGCAACGGCCCTAGCAACGGCCCTAGCAACGGCCCTAACAAGGGACCTAGCAACGGCCCTAACAAGGGCCCTAGCAACGGCCCTAACATGGGCCCTAGCAACGGCCCTAACAAGGGCCCTAGCAACGGCCCTAACAAGGGCCCTAGCAACGGCCCTAGCAATGGCCCTAGCAACGGCCCTAGCAACGGCCCTAGCAACGGCCCTAACAAGGGCCCTAGCAACGGCCCTAACAAAGGCCCTAGCAACGGCCCTAACAAGGGCCCTAGCAACGGCCCTAACAAGGGCCCTAGCAACGGCCCTAACAAGGGCCCTAGCAACGGCCCTAGCAACGGCCCTAGCTACGGCCCTAGCAACGGCCCTAACAAGGGCCCTAGCAACGGCCCTAACAAGGGCCCTAGCAACGGCCCTAACAAGGGCCCTAACAACGGCCCTAGGAATGGCCCTAACAACGGCCCTAGCAACGGCCCTAGCAACGGCCCTAGCAACGGCCCTAACCATGGCCCTAACCACGGCCCTAGCAACGGCCCTAGAAACGGCCCTAGCAACGGCCCTAGCAACGGCCCTAGCAACGACCCTAACAAAGGCCCTAGCAACGGCCCTAGAAACGGCCCTAGCAACGGCCCTAGCAACGGCCCTAGCAACTGCCCTAACCACGGCCCTAGCAACGGCCCTAGCCACAACCCTAACAACGGCCCTAGCAACGGCCCTAGCAACGGCCCTCACAACGGCCCTAGGAACGGCCCTAACAACAGCCCTAGCAACGGCCCTAGCAACGGCCCTAGCAACGGCCCTAACAATGGCCCTAAACACGGCCCTAGCAACGGCCATAGCAACGGCCCTAGCAACGGCCCTAGCAACGGCCCTAGCAACGGCCCTAACAAAGGCCCTAGCAACGGCCCTAACAATGGCCCTAGCAACTGCCCTAACAAGGGCCCTAGCAACGGCCCTAGCAACGGCCCTAGCAACGGCCCTAGCAACGGCCCTAACAAGGGCCCTAGCAACGGCCCTAGCAACGGCCCTTACAAGGACCCTAGAAACGGCCCTAGCAACGGCCCTAGCAACGGCCCTAGCTACGGCCCTAGCAACGGCCCTAAAAAGGGCCCTAGCAACGGCCCTAGCAACGGCCCTAACAAGGGCCCTAGAAACGGCCCTAGCAACGGCCCTAACAACGGCCCTAGCAACGGCCCTAGCAACGGCCCTAACAACGGCCCTAGCAACGGCCCTGACAACATCACTTGAAACGGCCCTAGGAACAACCCTAACAACGGCCCTAGCAACGGCCCTAGCAACGGCCCTAACAACGGCCCTAGCAACGGCCCTAACAAGGGCCCTAGCAACGGCCCTAACAAGGGCCCTAGCAACGGCCCTAACAAGGGCCCTAGCAACGGCCCTAACAAGGGCCCTAGCAACGGCCCTAACAAGGGCCCTAGCAACGGCCCTAGCAAGGGCCCTAGCAACGGCCCTAGCTACGGCCCTAGCAACGGCCCTAACAAGGGCCCTAGCAACGGCCCTAGCAACGGCCCTAACAACGGCCCTAGCAACGGCCCTAGCAACGGCCCTAACAAGGGCCCTATCAACGGCCCTAACAAGGGCCCTAGCAACGGCCCTAGCAACGGCCCTAACAAAGGCCCTAGCAACGGCCCTAACAAGGGCCCTAGCAACGGCCCTAGCAACGGCCCTAACAAAGGCCCTAGCAACGGCCCTAACACGGGCCCTAGCAACGGCCCTAACAAGGGCCCTATCAACGGCCCTAACAAGGGCCCTAGCAACGGCCCTAGCAACGGCCCTAGCAACGGCCCTAGCAACGGCCCTAACAAAGGCCCTAGCAACGGCCCTAGCAACGGCCCTAGCAACTGCCCTAACAAGGGCCCTAGCAACGGCCCTAGCAACGGCCCTAGCAACGGCCCTAGCAACGGCCCTAACAAGGGCCCTAGAAACGGCCATAGCAACGGCCCTAGCAACGGCCCTAACAAGGGCCCTAGCAACGGCCCTCACAAGGGCCCTAGCAACAGCCCTAACAAGGGCCCTAGCAACGGCCCTAGCAACGGCCCTAACAAGGGCCCAAGCAATGGCCCTAGCAACGGTCCTAACAACGGCCCTAGCAACGGCCCTAGCAACGGCCCTAAGAACGGCCCTAGCAACGGCGCTAACAAGGGCCCTAGCAACGGCCCTAACAACGGCCCTTCAAACGGCCCTAGGAACAACCCTTGAAACGGCCCTAGCAACGGCCCTAACAACGGCCCTAGCAACGGCCCTAACAAGAGCCCTAGCAACGGCCCTAACAAGGGCCCTAGCAACGGCCTTAACAAGGGCCCTAGCAACGGCCCTAGCAACGGCCCTAGCAACGGCCCTAGCAACGGCCCTAACAAGGGCCCTAGCAACGGCCCTAGCAACGGCCCTAGCAACGGCCCTAGCAACGGCCCTAACAAGGGCCCTAGAAAAGGCCCTAGCAACGGCCCTAGCAACGGCCCTAAAAAGGGCCCTAGCAACGGCCCTAGCAACGGCCCTAGCAACGGCCCTAAAAAGGGCCCTAGCAACGGCCCTAACAAGGGCCCTAGCAACGGCCCTAACAAGAGCCCTAGCAACGGCCCTAGCAACGGCCCTAGCTACGGCCCTATAACGGCCCTAACAAGGGCCCTAGCAATGGCCCTAGCAACGGCCCTAGCAACGGCCCTAGCAACGGCCCTAACAAGGGCCCTAGCAACGGCCCTAGCAACGGCCCTAACAAGGGCCCTAGAAAAGGCCCTAGCAACGGCCCTAACAACGGCCCTAGCAACGGCCCTAGCAACGGCCCTAACAACGGCCCTAGCAACGGCCCTAACAAGGGCCCTAGCAACGGCCCTAACAACGGCCTTTGAAACGGCCCTAGGAACAACCCTAGCAACGGCCCTAGCAACGTCCCTAGCAACGGCCCTAACAACGGCCCTAGCAACGGCCCTAACAAGGGCCCTAGCAACGGCCCAAACAAGGGCCCTAGCAACGGCCCTAGCAACGGCCCTAGCAACGGCCCTAGCAACGGCCCTAGCAACGGCCCTAACAAGGGCCCTAGCAACGGCCCTAGCAACGGCCCTAACAACGGCCCTAGCAACGGCCCTAACAAGGGCCCTAGCAACGGCCCTAACAAGGGCCCTAGCAACGGCCCTAACAAGGGCCCTAGCAACGGCCCTAACAAGGGCCCTAGCAACGGCCCTAACAAGGGCCCTAGCAACGGCCCTAGCAACGGCCCTAACAAGGGCCCTAGAAACGGCCCTAGCAACGGCCCTAACAACGGCCCTAGCAACGGCCCTAGCAACGGCCCTAACAACGGCCCTAGCAATGGCCCTAACAACGGCCTTTGAAACGGCCCTAGGAACAACCCTAGCAACGGCCCTAGCAACGGCCCTAACAACGGCCCTAGCAACGGCCCTAACAAGGGCCCTAGCAACGGCCCTAACAAGGGCCCTAGCAACGGCCCTAACAAGGGCCCTAGCAACGGCCCTAACAAGGGCCCTAGCAACGGCCCTAGCAACGGCCCTAGCAACGGCCCTAGCAACGGCCCTAGCAACGGCCCTAACAAGGGCCCTAGCAACGGCCCTAACAAGGGCCCTAGCAACGGCCCGAACAAGGGCCCTAGCAACGGCCCTAGCAACGGCCCTAGCTACTGCCCTAGCAACGGCCCTAACAAGGGCCCTAGCAACGGCCCTAACAAGGGCCCTAGCAACGGGCCTAACAAGGGCCCTAGCAACGGCCCTAACAAGGGCCCTAGCAACGGCCCTAGCAACGGCCCTAGCAACGGCCCTAGCAACGGCCCTAACAAGGGCCCTAGCAACGGCCCTAACAAGGGCACTAGCAACGGCCCTAGCAACGGCCCTAGCAACGGCCCTAGCAACGGCCCTAACAAGGGACCTAGCAACGGCCCTCGCAACTGCCCTAGCAACGGCCCTAGCAACGGCCCTAACAAGGGCCCTAGCAACGGCCCTAGCAACGGCCCAATCAACGGCCCTAGGAACGGCCCTAACAACGGCCCTAGCAACGGCCCTAGCTACGGCCCTAGCAACGGCCCTAACAATGGCCCTAACCACGGCCCTAGCAACGGCCCTAGAAACGGCCCTAGCAACGGCCCTAGCAACGGCCCTAGCAACGGCCCTAGCAACGGCCCTAGCAACGGCCCTAGCTACGGCCCTAGCAACGGCCCTAACAAGGGCCCTAGCAACGGCCCTAGCAACGGCCCTAGCAACGGCCCTAACAAGGGCCCTAGCAACGGCCCTAGCAACGGCCCTAGCAACGGCCCTAGCAACGGCCTTAACAAGGGCCCTAGCAACGGCCCTAGCAACGGCCCTAGCAACGGCCCTAACAACGGCCCTAGCAACGGCCCTAACAAGGGCCCTAGCAACGGCCCTAGCAACGGCCCTAGCTACGGCCCTATAACGGCCCTAACAAGGGCCCTAGCAACGGCCCTAGCAACGGCCCTAGCAACGGCCCTAACAAGGGCCCTAGCAACGGTCCTAGCAACGGCCCTAACAAGGGCCCTAGAAACGGCCCTAGCAACGGCCCTAACAACGGCCCTAGCAACGGCCCTAGCAACGGCCCTAACAACGGCCCTAGCAACGGCCCTAACAACGGCCCTTGAAACGGCCCTAGGAACAACCCTAGCAACGGCCCTAGCAACGGCCCTAGCAACGGCCCTAACAAGGGCCCTAGCAACGGCCCTAACAAGAGCCCTAGCAACGGCCCTAGCAACGGCCCTAGCAATGGCCCTAACAAGGGCCATAGCAACGGGACTAACAAGGGCCCTAGCAACGGCCCTAACAAGGGCCCTTGAATCGGCCCTAGGAACAACCCTAGCAACAGCCCTAGAAACGGCCCTAGCTACGGCCCTAGCAACGGCCCTAACAAGGGCCCTAGCAACGGCCCTAGCAACGGCCCTAACAAGGGCCCTAGAAACGGCCCTAGCAACGGCCCTAACAACGGCCCTAGCAACGGCCCTAGCAACGGCCCTAACAACGGCCCTAGCAACGGCCCTAACAACGGCCCTTGAAACGGCCCTAGGAACAACCCTAGCAACGGCCCTAGCAACGGCCCTAGAAACGGCCCTAGAAACGGCCCTAGCAACGGCCCTAACAAGGGCCCTAGCAACGGCCCTAACAAGGGCCCTAGCAACGGCCCTAACAAGGGCTCTAGCAACGGCCCTAGCAACGGCCCTAGCAACGGCCCTAGCTACGGCCCTAGCAACGGCCCTAACAAGGGCCCTAGCAACGCCCCTAGCAACGGCCCTAACAACGGCCCTAGCAACGGCCCTAGCAACGGCCCTAACAAGGGCCCTAGCAACGGCCCTAACAAGGGCCCTAGCAACGGCCCTAACAAGGGCCCTAGCAACGGCCCTAACAACGGCCCTAGCAACGGCCCTAACAAGGGCCCTAGCAACGGCCCTAAAAAGGGCCCTAGCAACGGCCCTAGCAACAGCCCTAGCTACGGCCCTATAACGGCCCTAACAAGGGCCCTAGCAACGGCCCTAGCAACGGCCCTAGCAACGGCCCTAACAAGGGCCCTAGAAACAGCCCTAGCAACGGCCCTAACAACGGCCCTAGCAACGGCCCTAACAACGGCCTTTGAAACAGCAATAGGAACAACCCTAGCAACGGCCCTAGCAACGGCCCTAGCAACGGCCCTAACAACGGCCCTAGCAACGGCCCTAACAAGGGACCTAGCAACGGCCCTAACAAGGGCCCTAGCAACGGCCCTAACATGGGCCCTAGCAACGGCCCTAACAAGGGCCCTAGCAACGGCCCTAACAAGGGCCCTAGCAACGGCCCTAGCAACGGCCCTAGCAACGGCCCTAGCAACGGCCCTAGCAACGGCCCTAACAAGGGCCCTAGCAACGGCCCTAACAAAGGCCCTAGCAACGGCCCTAACAAGGGCCCTAGCAACGGCCCTAACAAGGGCCCTAGCAACGGCCCTAACAAGGGCCCTAGCAACGGCCCTAGCAACGGCCCTAGCTACGGCCCTAGCAACGGCCCTAACAAGAGCCCTAGCAACGGCCCTAACAAGGGCCCTAGCAACGGCCCTAACAAGGGCCCTAACAACGGCCCTAGGAATGGCCCTAACAACGGCCCTAGCAACGGCCCTAACAACGGCCCTAGCAACGGCCCTAACCATGGCCCTAACCACGGCCCTAGCAACGGCCCTAGAAACGGCCCTAGCAACGGCCCTAGCAACGGCCCTAGCAACGACCCTAACAAAGGCCCTAGCAACGGCCCTAGAAACGGCCCTAGCAACGGCCCTAGCAACGGCCCTAGCAACTGCCCTAACCACGGCCCTAGCAACGGCCCTAGCCACAACCCTAACAACGGCCCTAGCAACGGCCCTAGCAACGGCCCTCACAACGGCCCTAGGAACGGCCCTAACAACAGCCCTAGCAACGGCCCTAGCAACGGCCCTAGCAACGGCCCTAACAATGGCCCTAAACACGGCCCTAGCAACGGCCATAGCAACGGCCCTAGCAACGGCCCTAGCAACGGCCCTAGCAACGGCCCTAACAAAGGCCCTAGCAACGGTCCTAACAATGGCCCTAGCAACTGCCCTAACAAGGGCCCTAGCAACGGCCCTAGCAACGGCCCTAGCAACGGCCCTAGCAACGGCCCTAACAAGGGCCCTAGCAACGGCCCTAGCAACGGCCCTTACAAGGACCCTAGAAACGGCCCTAGCAACGGCCCTAGCAACGGCCCTAGCTACGGCCCTAGCAACGGCCCTAAAAAGGGCCCTAGCAACGGCCCTAGCAACGGCCCTAACAAGGGCCCTAGAAACGGCCCTAGCAACGGCCCTAACAACGGCCCTAGCAACGGCCCTAGCAACGGCCCTAACAACGGCCCTAGCAACGGCCCTGACAACATCACTTGAAACGGCCCTAGGAACAACCCTAACAACGGCCCTAGCAACGGCCCTAGCAACGGCCCTAACAACGGCCCTAGCAACGGCCCTAACAAGGGCCCTAGCAACGGCCCTAACAAGGGCCCTAGCAACGGCCCTAACAAGGGCCCTAGCAACGGCCCTAACAAGGGCCCTAGCAACGGCCCTAGCAAGGGCCCTAGCAACGGCCCTAGCTACGGCCCTAGCAACGGCCCTAACAAGGGCCCTAGCAACGGCCCTAGCAACGGCCCTAACAACGGCCCTAGCAACGGCCCTAGCAACGGCCCTAACAAGGGCCCTAGCAACGGCCCTAACACGGGCCCTAGCAACGGCCCTAACAAGGGCCTTTGAAACGGTCCTAGGAACAACCCTAGCAACGGCCCTAGCAACGGCCCTAGCAACGGCCCTAGAAACGGCCCTAGCAACGGCCCTAACAAGGGCCCTAGCAACGGCCCTAACAAGGGCCCTAGCAGCGGCCCTAACAAGGGCCCTAGCAACGGCCCTAGCAACGGCCCTATCAACGGCCCTAGCAACGGCCCTAGCAACGGCCCTAACAAGGGCCCTAGCAACGGCCCTAACACGGGCCCTAGCAACGGCCCTAACAAGGGCCCTAGCAACGGCCCTAACAAGGGCCCTATCAACGGCCCTAACAAGGGCCCTAGCAACGGCCCTAGCAACGGCCCTAGCAACGGCCCTAGCAACGGCCCTAACAAAGGCCCTAGCAACGGCCCTAGCAACGGCCCTAGCAACTGCCCTAACAAGGGCCCTAGCAACGGCCCTAGCAACGGCCCTAGCAACGGCCCTAGCAACGGCCCTAACAAGGGCCCTAGAAACGGCCATAGCAACGGCCCTAGCAACGGCCCTAACAAGGGCCCTAGCAACGGCCCTCACAAGGGCCCTAGCAACAGCCCTAACAAGGGCCCTAGCAACGGCCCTAGCAACGGCCCTAACAAGGGCCCAAGCAATGGCCCTAGCAACGGTCCTAACAACGGCCCTAGCAACGGCCCTAGCAACGGCCCTAAGAACGGCCCTAGCAACGGCGCTAACAAGGGCCCTAGCAACGGCCCTAACAACGGCCCTTCAAACGGCCCTAGGAACAACCCTTGAAACGGCCCTAGCAACGGCCCTAACAACGGCCCTAGCAACGGCCCTAACAAGAGCCCTAGCAACGGCCCTAACAAGGGCCCTAGCAACGGCCTTAACAAGGGCCCTAGCAACGGCCCTAGCAACGGCCCTAGCTACGGCCCTAGCAACGGCCCTAACAAGGGCCCTAGCAACGGCCCTAGCAACGGCCCTAGCAACGGCCCTAGCAACGGCCCTAACAAGGGCCCTAGCAACGGCCCTAGCAACGGCCCTAGCAACGGCCCTAGCAACGGCCCTAACAAGGGCCCTAGAAAAGGCCCTAGCAACGGCCCTAGCAACGGCCCTAAAAAGGGCCCTAGCAACGGCCCTAGCAACGGCCCTAGCAACGGCCCTAAAAAGGGCCCTAGCAACGGCCCTAACAAGGGCCCTAGCAACGGCCCTAACAAGAGCCCTAGCAACGGCCCTAGCAACGGCCCTAGCTACGGCCCTATAACGGCCCTAACAAGGGCCCTAGCAATGGCCCTAGCAACGGCCCTAGCAACGGCCCTAGCAACGGCCCTAACAAGGGCCCTAGCAACGGCCCTAGCAACGGCCCTAACAAGGGCCCTAGAAAAGGCCCTAGCAACTGCCCTAACAACGGCCCTAGCAACGGCCCTAGCAACGGCCCTAACAACGGCCCTAGCAACGGCCCTAACAAGGGCCCTAGCAACGGCCCTAACAACGGCCTTTGAAACGGCCCTAGGAACAACCCTAGCAACGGCCCTAGCAACGTCCCTAGCAACGGCCCTAACAACGGCCCTAGCAACGGCCCTAACAAGGGCCCTAGCAACGGCCCAAACAAGGGCCCTAGCAACGGCCCTAGCAACGGCCCTAGCAACGGCCCTAGCAACGGCCCTAGCAACGGCCCTAACAAGGGCCCTAGCAACGGCCCTAGCAACGGCCCTAACAACGGCCCTAGCAACGGCCCTAACAAGGGCCCTAGCAACGGCCCTAACAAAGGCCCTAGCAACGGCCCTAACAAGGGCCCTAGCAACGGCCCTAACAAGGGCCCTAGCAACGGCCCTAACAAGGGCCCTAGCAACGGCCCTAGCAACGGCCCTAACAAGGGCCCTAGAAACGGCCCTAGCAACGGCCCTAACAACGGCCCTAGCAACGGCCCTAGCAACGGCCCTAACAACGGCCCTAGCAATGGCCCTAACAACGGCCTTTGAAACGGCCCTAGGAACAACCCTAGCAACGGCCCTAGCAACGGCCCTAACAACGGCCCTAGCAACGGCCCTAACAAGGGCCCTAGCAACGGCCCTAACAAGGGCCCTAGCAACGGCCCTAACAAGGGCCCTAGCAACGGCCCTAACAAGGGCCCTAGCAACGGCCCTAGCAACGGCCCTAGCAACGGCCCTAGCAACGGCCCTAGCAACGGCCCTAACAAGGGCCCTAGCAACGGCCCTAACAAGGGCCCTAGCAACGGCCCGAACAAGGGCCCTAGCAACGGCCCTAGCAACGGCCCTAGCTACTGCCCTAGCAACGGCCCTAACAAGGGCCCTAGCAACGGCCCTAACAAGGGCCCTAGCAACGGGCCTAACAAGGGCCCTAGCAACGGCCCTAACAAGGGCCCTAGCAACGGCCCTAGCAACGGCCCTAGCAACGGCCCTAGCAACGGCCCTAACAAGGGCCCTAGCAACGGCCCTAACAAGGGCACTAGCAACGGCCCTAGCAACGGCCCTAGCAACGGCCCTAGCAACGGCCCTAACAAGGGACCTAGCAACGGCCCTCGCAACTGCCCTAGCAACGGCCCTAGCAACGGCCCTAACAAGGGACCTAGCAACGGCCCTCGCAACTGCCCTAGCAACGGCCCTAGCAACGGCCCTAACAATGGCCCTAACCACGGCCCTAGCAACGGCCCTAGAAACGGCCCTAGCAACGGCCCTAGCAACGGCCCTAGCAACGGCCCTAACAAAGGCCCTAGCAACGGACCTAGCAACGGCCCTAGCAACGGCCCTAACAATGGCCCTAACCACGGCCCTAGCAACGGCCCTAGAAACGGCCCTAGCAACGGCCCTAGCAACTGCCCTAACCACGGCCCTAGCAACGGCCCTAGCCACGGCCCTAACAACGGCCCTAGCAACGGCCCTAGCAACGGCCCTAACAACGGCCCTAGGACCGGCCCTAACAACAGCCCTAGCAACGGCCCTAGGAACGGCCCTAGCAACGGCCCTAACAATGGCCCTAACCACGGCCCTAGCAACGGCCCTAGCAACGGCCCTAACAAAGGCCCTAGCAACGGCCCTAACAATGGCCCTAGCAACTGCCCTAACCACGGCCCTAGCTACGGCCCTATAACGGCCCTAACAAGGGCCCTAGCAACGGCCCTAGCAACGGCCCTAGCAACGGCCCTAGCAACGGCCCTAACAAGGGCCCTAGCAACGGCCCTAGCAACGGCCCTAACAAGGGCCCTAGAAACGGCCCTAGCAACGGCCCTAGCAACGGCCCTAGCTACGGCCCTAGCAACGGCCCTAACAAGGGCCCTAGCAACGGCCCTAGCAACGGCCCTAACAAGGGCCCTAGAAACGGCCCTAGCAACGGCCCTAACAACGGCCCTAGCAACGGCCCTAACAAGGGCCCTAGCAACGGCCCTAACAAGGGCCCTAGCAACGGCCCTAACAAGGGACCTAGCAACGGCCCTAACAAGGGCCCTAGCAACGGCCCTAGCAACGGCCCTAGCTACGGCCCTAGCAACGGCCCTAACAAGGGCCCTAGCAACGGCCCTAGCAACGGCCCTAGCAACGGCCCTAGCAACGGCCCTAAAAAGGGCCCTAGCAACGGCCCTAGCAACGGCCCTAGCAACGGCCCTAGCAACGGCCCTAACAAGGGCCCTAGCAACGGCCCTAGCAACGGCCCTAGTAACGGCCCTAAAAAGGGCCCTAGCAACGGCCCTAACAAGGGCCCTAGCAACGGCCCACACAAGGGCCCTAGCAACGGCCCTAGCAACGGCCCTAGCTACGGCCCTATAACGGCCCTAACAAGGGCCCTAGCAACGGCCCTAGAAACGGCCGTAGCAACAGCCCTAGCAACGGCCCTAACAAGGGCCCTAGCAACGGCCCTAGCAACGGCCCTAACAAGGGCCCTAGAAACGGCCCTAGCAACGGCCCTAGAAACGGCCCTAGCAACGGCCCTAACAAGGGCCCTTGCAACGGCCCTAACAAGGGCCCTAACAACGGCCCTTGAAACGGCCCTAGGAACAACCCTAGCAACGGCCCTAGCAACGGCCCTAGCAACGGCCCTAACAAGGGCCCTAGAAACGGCCCTAGCAACGGCCCTAACAACGGCCCTTGAAACGGCCCTAGGAACAACCCTAGCAACGGCCCTAGCAACGGACCTAGCAACGGCCCTAACAAGGGCCCTAGCAACGGCCCTAACAAGGGCCCTAGCAACGGCCCTAACAAGGGCCCTAGCAACGGCCCTAGCAACGGCACTAGCAACGGCCCTAGCAACGGCCCTAACAAGGGCCCTAGAAACGGCCATAGCAACGGCCCTAGCAACGGCCCTAACAAGGGCCCTAGCAACGGCCCTAGCAACGGCCCTAACAAGGGCCCTAGAAACGGCCCTAGCAACGGCCCTAACAACGGCCCTAGCAACGGCCCTAGCAACGGCCCTAACAAGGGCCCTAGAAACGGCCCTAGCAACGGCCCTAGCAACGGCCCTAGCAACGGCCCTAACAAGGGCCCTAGCAACGGCCCTAACAAGGGCCCTAGCAACGGCCCTAACAAGGGCCCTGGCAGAGGACCTAGCAACGGCCCTAGCAACGGCCCTAGCAACGGCCCTAACAACGGCCCTAGCAACGGCCCTAGCAACGGCCTTAGCAACGGCCCTAGAAACGGCCCTAGAAACGGCCCTAGCAACGGCCCTAACAAAGGCCCTAGCAACGGCCCTAGCAACGGCCCTAGCAACGGCCCTAGCAACGGCCCTAACAAAGGCCCTAGCAACGGCCCTAGCAACGGCCCTAGCAACTGCCCTAACAAGGGCCCTAGCAACGGCCCTAGCAACGGCCCTAACAACAGCCCTAGCAAGGGGCCTAGCAACGGCCCTAACAACGGCCCTAGCAACGGCCCTAACAAGGGCCCTAGCAACGGCCCTAACAAGGGCCCTAGCAACGGCCCTAACAAGGGCCCTAGCAACGGCCCTAACAAGGGCCCTAGCAACGGCCCTAGCAACGGCCCTAGCAATGGCCCTAGCAACGGCCCTAGTAACGGCCCTAACAAGGGCCCTAGCAACGGCCCTAGCAACGGCCCTAACAAGGGCCCTAGCAATGGCCCTAGCAACGGCCCTAGCAACGGCCCTAACAAGGGCCCTAGCAACGGCCCTAGCAACGGCCCTAACAAGGGCCCTAGCAATGGCCGTAACAACGGCCCTAGCAACGGCCCTAGCAACGGCCCTAACAATGGCCCAAGCAACGGCTCTAACAAGGGCCCTAGCAACGGCCCTAACAACGGCCCTTGAAACGGCCCTAGGAACAACCCTAGCAACGGCCCTAGCAACGGCCCTAGCAACGGCCCTAACAACGGCCCTAGCAACGGCCCTAACAAGGGCCCTAGCAACGGCCCTAACCACGGCCTTTGAAACGGCCCTAGCAACGGCCCTAACAAGGGCCCTAGCAACGGCCCAAACAAGGGCCCTAACAACGGCCCTAACAACGGCCCTAGCAACGGCCCTAACAACGGCCCTAACAACGGCCCTAGCAACGGCCCTAGCAACGGCCCTAGCAACGGCCCTAGCAATGGCCCTAACAAGGGCCCTAGCAACGGCCCTAACAACGGCCCTTGAAACGCCCCTAGGAACAACCCTAGCAACGGCCCTAGCAACGGCCCTAGCAACGGCCCTAACAACGGCCCTAACAAGGGCCCTAGCAACGGCCCTAACAACGGCCCTTGAAACGGCCCTAGGAACAACCCTAGCAACGGCCCTAGCAACGGCCCTAGCAACGGCCCTAACAACGGCCCTAGCAACGGCCCTAGCAACGGACCTAACAAGGGTCCTAGCAACGGCCCTAACAAGGGCCCTAACAACGGCCCTAACAAGGGCCCTAGCAACGGCCCTAACAAGGGCCCTAGCAACGGCCCTAACAAGGGACCTAGCAACGGCCCTAACAAGGGCTTTAGCAACGGCCCTAGCAACGGCCCTAGCAATGGCCCTAGCTACGGCCCTAGCAACGGCCCTAACAAGGGCCCTAGCAACGGCCCTAGCAACGGCCCTAGCAACGGCCCTAGCAACGGCCCTAACAACGGCCCTAGCAACGGCCCTAACAAGGGCCCTAGCAACGGCCCAAACAAAGGCCCTAGCAACGGCCCTAACAACGGCCCTAGCAACGGCCCTAGCAACGGCCCTAGTTACGGCCCTAGCTACGGCCCTAGCAACGGCCCTATCAAGGGTCCTAGCAACGGCCCTAGCAACGGCCCTAGCAACGGCCCTAACAAGGGCCCTAGCAACGGCCCTAGCAACGGCCCTAACAACGGCCCAAGCAACGGCCCTAACAACGGCCCTTGAAACGGCCCTAGGAACAACCCTAGCAACGGCCCTAGCAACGGCCCTAGCAACGGCCCTAACAAAGGCCCTAGCAACGGTCCTAACAAGGGCCCTAACAACGGCCCTAACAACGGCCCTAGCAACGGACCTAGCAACGGCCCTAGCAACGGCCCTAGCAACGGCCCTAACAAGGGCCCTAGCAACGGCCCTAACAACGGCCCTTGAAACGGCCCTAGGAACAACCCTAGCAACGGCCCTAGCAACGGCCCTAGCAACGGCCCTAACAACGGCCCTAGCAACGGCCCTAACAACGGCCCTAGCAACGGCCCTAACAAGGGCCCTAGCAACGGCCCTAACAAGGGCCCTAGCAACGGCCCAAGCAACGGCCCTAACAACGGCCCTAGCAACGGCCCTAGCAACGGCCCTAACAACGGCCCTAGCAACGGCCCTAACAAGGGCCCTAGCAACGGCCCTAACAACAGCCATTGAAACGGCCCTAGCAACGGCCCTAGCAACGGCCCTAACAAGGGCCCTAGCAACGGCCCTAACAAGGGCCCTAGCAACGGCCCTAACAAGGGCCCTAGCAACGGCCCTAACAAGGGCCCTAGCAACGGCCCTAACAAGGGCCCTAGCAACGGCCCTAACAACGGCCCTAGCAACGGCCCTAGCAACGGCCCTAACAACGGCCCAAGCAACGGCCCTAACAAGGGCCCTAGCAACGGCCCTAACAACGGCCCTTGAAACAGCCCTTGGAACAATCCTAGCAACGGCCCTAGCAACGGCCCTAGCAACGGCCCTAACAAGGGCCCTAGCAACGGCCCAAACAAGGGCCCTAACAACGGCCCTAACAACGGCCCTAGCAACGGCCCTACCAACGGCCCTAACAACGGCCCTAGCAACGGCCCTAGCAACGGCCCTAGCAACGGCCCTAGCAACGGCCCTAACAAGGGCCCTAGCAACGGCCCTAACAACGGCCCTTGAAATGGCCCTAGGAACAACCCTAGCAACGGCCCTAGCAACGGCCCTAGCAACGGCCCTAACAACGGCCCTAGCAACGGCCCTAGCAACGGCCCTAACAAGGGCCCTAGCAACGGCCCTAACAAAGGCCCTAGCAACAGCCCTAACAAGGGCCCTAGCAACGGCCCTAACAAGGGCCCTAGCAACGGCCCTAACAAGGGCCCTAGCAACGGCCCTAGCAACGGCCCTAGCAACGGCCCTAGCTACGGCCCTAGCAACGGCCCTAACAAGGGCCCTAGCAACGGCCCTAGCAACGGCCCTAGCAACGGCCATAGCAACGGCCCTAACAACGGCCCTAGCAACGGCCCTAACAAGGGCCCTAGCAACGGCCCTAACAACGGCCCTTGAAACGGCCCTAGCAACGGCCCTAGCAACGGCCCTAACAAGGGCCCTAGCAACGGCCCAAACAAAGGCCCTAGCAACGGCCCTAACAACGGCCCTAGCAAAGGCCCTAGCAACGGCCCTAGTAACGGCCCTAGCTACGGCCCTAGCAACGGCCCTAACAAGGGCCCTAGCAACGGCCCTAGCAACGGCCCTAGCAACGGCCCTAACAAGGGCCCGAGCAACGGCCCTAGCAACGGCCCTAACAAGGGCCCTAGCAATGCCCGTAACAACGGCCCTAGCAACGGCCCTAGCAACGGCCCTAACAATGGCCCAAGCAACGGCTCTAACAAGGGCCCTAGCAACGGCCCTAGCAACGGCCCTAGCAACGGCCCTAACAACGGCCCTAGCAACGGCCCTAACAACGGCCCTAGCAACGGACCTAGCAACGGCCCTAGCAACGGCCCTAGCAACGGCCCTAGCAACGGCCCTAACAACGGCCCTTGAAACGGCCCTAGGAACAACCCTAGCAACGGCCCTAGCAACGGCCCTAGCAACGGCCCTAACAACGGCCCTAGCAACGGCCCTAACAAGGGCCCTAGCAACGGCCCTAACCATGGCCTTTGAAACGGTTCTAGCAACGGCCCTAACAAGGGCCCTAGCAACGGCCCAAACAAGGGCCCTAACAACGGCCCTAACAACGGCCCTAGCAACGGCCCTAACAACGGCCCTAACAACGGCCCTAGCAACGGCCCTAGCAACGGCCCTAGCAACGGCCCTAGCAACGGCCCTAACAAGGGCCCTAGCAACGGCCCTAACAACGGCCCTTGAAACGGCCCTAGGAACAACCCTAGCAACGGCCCTAGCAACGGCCCTAGCAACGGCCCTAACAACGGCCCTAGCAACGGCCCTAACAACGGCCCTACCAACGGCCCTAACAACGGCCCTAGCAACGGCCCTAGCAACGGCCCTAACAAGGGCCCTAGCAACGGCCCTAACAAGGGCCCTAGCAACGGCCCTAACAAGGGCCCTAGCAACGGCCCTAACAAGGGCCCTAGCAACGGCCCTAACAAGGGCCCTAGCAACGGCCCTAGCAACGGCCCTAGCAACGGCCCTAGCAATGGCCCTAGCAACGGCCCTAACAAGGGCCCTAGCAACGGCCCTAACAACGGCCCTAGCAACGGCCCTAGCAACGGCCCTAACAACGGCCCTAGCAACGGCCCTAACAAGGGCCCTAGCAACGGCCCTAACAACAGCCATTGAAACGGCCCTAGCAACGGCCCTAGCAACGGCCCTAACAAGGGCCCTAGCAACGGCCCTAACAAGGGCCCTAGCAACGGCCCTAACAAGGGCCCTAGCAACGGCCCTAACAAGGGCCCTAGCAACGGCCCTAACAAGGGCCCTAGCAACGGCCCTAACAACGGCCCTAGCAACGGCCCTAGCAACGGCCCTAACAACGGCCCAAGCAACGGCCCTAACAAGGGCCCTAGCAACGGCCCTAACAACGGCCCTTGAAACAGCCCTTGGAACAACCCTAGCAACGGCCCTAGCAACGGCCCTAGCAACGGCCCTAACAAGGGCCCTAGCAACGGCCCTAACAAGGGCCCTTGAAATGGCCCTAGGAACAACCCTAGCAACGGCCCTAGCAACGGCCCTAGCAACGGCCCTAACAACGGCCCTAGCAACGGCCCTAGCAACGGACCTAACAAGGGTCCTAGCAACGGCCCTAACAAGGGCCCTAGCAACGGCCCTAGCAACGGCCCTAGCAACGGCCCTAGCAACGGCCCTAACAACGGCCCTAGCAACGGCCCTAACAAGGGCCCTAGCAACGGCCCTAACAACGGCCCTTGAAACGGCCCTAGCAACGGCCCTAGCAACGGCCCTAACAAGGGCCCTAGCAACGGCCCAAACAAAGGCCCTAGCAACGGCCCTAACAACGGCCCTAGCAAAGGCCCTAGCAACGGGCCTAGTAACGGCCCTAGCTACGGCCCTAGCAACGGCCCTAACAAGGGCCCTAGCAATGGCCCTAGCAACGGCCCTAGCAACGGCCCTAACAAGGGCCCTAGCAACGGCCCTAGCAACGGCCCTAACAAGGGCCCTAGCAATGGCCGTAACAACGGCCCTAGCAACGGCCCTAGCAACGGCCCTAACAATGGCCCAAGCAACGGCTCTAACAAGGGCCCTAGCAACGGCCCTAACAACGGCCCTTGAAACGGCCCTAGGAACAACCCTAGCAACGGCCCTAGCAACGGCCCTAGCAACGGCCCTAACAACGGCCCTAGCAACGGCCCTAACCACGGCCTTTGAAACGGCCCTAGCAACGGCCCTAACAAGGGCCCTAGCAACGGCCCAAACAAGGGCCCTAACAACGGCCCTAACAACGGCCCTAGCAACGGCCCTAACAACGGCCCTAACAACGGCCCTAGCAACGGCCCTAGCAACGGCCCTAGCAACGGCCCTAGCAATGGCCCTAACAAGGGCCCTAGCAACGGCCCTAACAACGGCCCTTGAAACGGCCCTAGGAACAACCCTAGCAACGGCCCTAGCAACGGCCCTAGCAACGGCCCTAACAACGGCCCTAACAAGGGCCCTAGCAACGGCCCTAACAACGGCCCTTGAAACGGCCCTAGGAACAACCCTAGCAACGGCCCTAGCAACGGCCCTATCAACGGCCCTAACAACGGCCCTAGCAACGGCCCCAGCAACGGACCTAACAAGGGTCCTAGCAACGGCCCTAACAAGGGCCCTAACAACGGCCCTAACAAGGGCCCTAGCAACGGCCCTAACAAGGGCCCTAGCAACGGCCCTAACAAGGGACCTAGCAACGGCCCTAACAAGGGCTTTAGCAACGGCCCTAGCAACGGCCCTAGCAATGGCCCTAGCTACGGCCCTAGCAACGGCCCTAACAAGGGCCCTAGCAACGGCCCTAACAACAGCCCTAGCAACGGCCCTAGCAACGGCCCTAACAACGGCCCTAGCAACGGCCCTAACAAGGGCCCTAGCAACGGCCCTAACAACGGCCCTTGAAACGGCCCTAGCAACGGCCCTAGCAACGGCCCTAACAAGGGCCCTAGCAACGGCCCAAACAAAGGCCCTAGCAACGGCCCTAACAACGGCCCTAGCAACGGCCCTAGCAACGGCCCTAGTTACGGCCCTAGCTACGGCCCTAGCAACGGCCCTATCAAGGGTCCTAGCAACGGCCCTAGCAACGGCCCTAGCAACGGCCCTAACAAGGGCCCTAGCAACGGCCCTAGCAACGGCCCTAACAAGGGCCCTAGCAACGGCCGTAACAACGGCCCTAGCAACGGCCCTAGCAACGGCCCTAACAACGGCCCAAGCAACGGCCCTAACAACGGCCCTTGAAACGGCCCTAGGAACAACCCTAGCAACGGCCCTAGCAACGGCCCTAGCAACGGCCCTAACAACGGCCCTAGCAACGGCCCTAACAAGGGCCCTAGCAACGGCCCTAACCACGGCCTTTGAAACGGTTCTAGCAACGGTCCTAACAAGGGCCCTAGCAACGGCCCAAACAAGGGCCCTAACAACGGCCCTAACAACGGCCCTAGCAACGGACCTAGCAACGGCCCTAGCAACGGCCCTAGCAACGGCCCTAACAAGGGCCCTAGCAACGGCCCTAACAACGGCCCTTGAAACGGCCCTAGGAACAACCCTAGCAACGGCCCTAGCAACGGCCCTAGCAACGGCCCTAACAACGGCCCTAGCAACGGCCCTAACAACGGCCCTACCAACGGCCCTACCAACGGCCCTAACAACGGCCCTAGCAACGGCCCTAACAAGGGCCCTAGCAACGGCCCTAACAAGGGCCCTAGCAACGGCCCAAGCAACGGCCCTAACAACGGCCCTAGCAACGGCCCTAGCAACGGCCCTAACAACGGCCCTAGCAACGGCCCTAACAAGGGCCCTAGCAACGGCCCTAACAACAGCCATTGAAACGGCCCTAGCAACGGCCCTAGCAACGGCCCTAACAAGGGCCCTAGCAACGGCCCTAACAAGGGCCCTAGCAACGGCCCTAACAAGGGCCCTAACAACGGCCCTAACAAGGGCCCTAGCAACGGCCCTAACAAGGGCCCTAGCAACGGCCCTAACAACGGCCCTAACAACGGCCCAAGCAACGGCCCTAACAAGGGCCCTTGAAACAGCCCTTGGAACAATCCTAGCAACGGCCCTAGCAACGGCCCTAGCAACGGCCCTAACAAGGGCCCTAGCAACGGCCCAAACAAGGGCCCTAACAACGGCCCTAACAACGGCCCTAGCAACGGCCCTACCAACGGCCCTAACAACGGCCCTAGCAACGGCCCTAGCAACGGCCCTAGCAACGGCCCTAGCAACGGCCCTAACAAGGGCCCTAGCAACGGCCCTAACAACGGCCCTTGAAATGGCCCTAGGAACAACCCTAGCAACGGCCCTAGCAACGGCCCTAGCAACGGCCCTAACAACGGCCCTAGCAACGGCCCTAGCAACGGACCTAACAAGGGTCCTAGCAACGGCCCTAACAAGGGCCCTAGCAACGGCCCTAACAAGGGCCCTAGCAACAGCCCTAACAAGGGCCCTAGCAACGGCCCTAACAAGGGCCCTAGCAACGGCCCTAACAAGGGCCCTAGCAACGGCCCTAGCAACGGCCCTAGCAACGGCCCTAGCTACGGCCCTAGCAACGGCCCTAACAAGGGCCCTAGCAACGGCCCTAGCAAAGGCCCTAGCAACGGCCATAGCAACGGCCCTAACAACGGCCCTAGCAACGGCCCTCACAAGGGCCCTAGCAACGGCCCTAACAACGGCCCTTGAAACGGCCCTAGCAACGGCCCTAGCAACGGCCCTAACAAGGGCCCTAGCAACGGCCCAAACAAAGGCCCTAGCAACGGCCCTAACAACGGCCCTAGCAAAGGCCCTAGCAACGGCCCTAGTAACGGCCCTAGCTACGGCCCTAGCAACGGCCCTAACAAGGGCCCTAGCAACGGCCCTAGCAACGGCCCTAGCAACGGCCCTAACAAGGGCCCGAGCAACGGCCCTAGCAACGGCCCTAACAAGGGCCCTAGCAATGGCCGTAACAACGGCCCTAGCAACGGCCCTAGCAACGGCCCTAACAATGGCCCAAGCAACGGCCCTAACAAGGGCCCTAGCAACGGCCCTAACAAGGGCCCTAGCAACGGCCCTAGCAACGGCCCTAGCAACGGCCCTAACAACGGCCCTAGTAACGGCCCTAACAACGGCCCTAGCAACGGACCTAGCAACGGCCCTAGCAACGGCCCTAGCAACGGCCCTAACAAGGGCCCTAGCAACGGCCCTAACAACGGCCCTTGAAACGGCCCTAGGAACGACCCTAGCAACGGCCCTAGCAACGGCCCTAGCAACGGCCCTAGCAACGGCCCTAACAACGGCCCTAGCAACGGCCCTAACAACGGCCCTACCAACGGCCCTAACAACGGCCCTAACAATGGCCCTAGCAACGGCCCTAACAAGGGCCCTAGCAACGGCCCTAACAAGGGCCCTAGCAACGGCCCTAACAAGGGCCCTAGCAACAGCCCAAGCAACGGCCCTAACAACGGCCCTAGCAACGGCCCTAGCAACGGCCCTAACAACGGCCCTAGCAACGGCCCTAACAAGGGCCCTAGCAACGGCCCTAACAACAGCCATTGAAACGGCCCTAGCAACGGCCCTAGCAACGGCCCTAACAAGGGCCCTAGCAACGGCCCTAACAAGGGCCCTAGCAACGGCCCTAACAAGGGCCCTAGCAACGGCCCTAACAAGGGCCCTAGCAACGGCCCTAACAAGGGCCCTAGCAACGGCCCTAACAACGGCCCTAGCAACGGCCCTAGCAACGGCCCTAACAACGGCCCAAGCAACGGCCCTAACAAGGGCCCTAGCAACGGCCCTAACAACGGCCCTTGAAACAGCCCTTGGAACAATCCTAGCAACGGCCCTAGCAACGGCCCTAGCAACGGCCCTAACAAGGGCCCTAGCAACGGCCCAAACAAGGGCCCTAACAACGGCCCTAACAACGGCCCTAGCAACGGCCCTACCAACGGCCCTAACAACGGCCCTAGCAACGGCCCTAGCAACGGCCCTAGCAACGGCCCTAGCAACGGCCCTAACAAGGGCCCTAGCAACGGCCCTAACAACGGCCCTTGAAATGGCCCTAGGAACAACCCTAGCAACGGCCCTAGCAACGGCCCTAGCAACGGCCCTAACAACGGCCCTAGCAACGGCCCTAGCAACGGACCTAACAAGGGTCCTAGCAACGGCCCTAACAAGGGCCCTAGCAACGGCCCTAACAAGGGCCCTAGCAACGGCCCTAACAAGGGCCCTAGCAACGGCCCTAACAAGGGCCCTAGCAACGGCCCTAGCAACGGCCCTAGCAACGGCCCTAGCTACGGCCCTAGCAACGGCCCTAACAAGGGCCCTAGCAACGGCCCTATTAACGGCCCTAGCAACGGCCCTAGCAACGGCCCTAACAACGGCCCTAGCAACGGCCCTAACAAGGGCCCTTGAAACGGCCCTAGCAACGGCCCTAGCAACGGCCCTAACAAGGGCCCTAGCAACGGCCCAAACAAAGGCCCTAGCAACGGCCCTAACAACGGCCCTAGCAAAGGCCCTAGCAACGGCCCTAGTAACGGCCCTAGCTACGGCCCTAGCAACGGCCCTAACAAGGGCCCTAGCAACGGCCCTAGCAACGGCCCTAGCAACGGCCCTAACAAGGGCCCGAGCAACGGCCCTAGCAACGGCCCTAACAAGGGCCCTAGCAATGGCCGTAACAACGGCCCTAGCAACGGCCCTAGCAACGGCCCTAACAATGGCCCAAGCAACGGCTCTAACAAGGGCCCTAGCAACGGCCCTAACAACGGCCCTTGAAACGGCCCTAGGAACAACCCTAGCAACGGCCCTAGCAACGGCCCTAGCAACGGCCCTAACAACGGCCCTAGCAACGGCCCTAACAAGGGCCCTAGCAACGGCCCTAACCACGGCCTTTGAAACGGCCCTAGCAACGGCCCTAACAAGGGCCCTAGCAACGGCCCAAACAAGGGCCCTAACAACGGCCCTAACAACGGCCCTAGCAACGGCCCTAACAACGGCCCTAACAACGGCCCTAGCAACGGCCCTAGCAACGGCCCTAGCAACGGCCCTAACAAGGGCCCTAGCAACGGCCCTAACAACGGCCCTTGAAACGGCCCTAGGAACAACCCTAGCAACGGCCCTAGCAACGGCCCTAGCAACGGCCCTAACAACGGCCCTAGCAACGGCCCTAGCAACGGCCCTAACAAGGGCCCTAGCAACGGCCCTAACAAGGGCCCTAGCAACGGCCCTAGCAACGGACCTAACAAGGGCCCTAGCAACGGCCCTAACAAGGGCCCTAGCAACGGCCCTAATAAGGGCCCTAGCAACGGCCCTAACAAGGGCCCTAGCAACGTCCCTAACAAGGGCCCTAGCAACGGCCCTAGCAACGGCCCTAGCAACGGCCCTAGCAACGGCCCTAACAACGGCCCTAGCAACGGCCCTAACAAGGGCCCTAGCAACGGCCCTAACAACGGCCCTTGAAACGGCCCTAGCAACGGCCCTAGCAACGGCCCTAACAAGGGCCCTAGCAACGGCCCAAACAAAGGCCCTAACAACGGCCCTAAGAACGGCCCTAGCAACGGCCCTAACAAGGGCCCTAGCAACGGCCCTAGCAATGGCCCTAGCAACGGCCCTAGCAACGGCCCTAACAAGGGCCCTAACAACGGCCCTAGCAACGGCCCTAGCAACGGCCCTAGCAACGGCCCTAACAACGGCCCTTGCAACGGCCCTAGCAACGGCCCTAGCTACGTCCCTAGCAACGGCCCTAACAAGGGCCCTAGCAACGGCCCTAACAACGGCCCTTGAAACGGCCCTAGCAACGGCCCTAGCAACGGCCCTAGCAACGGCCCTAGCAACGGCCCTAGCAACGGCCCTAGCAACGGCCCTAACAAGGGCCCTAGCAACGGCCCTAACAACGGCCCTTGAAACGGCCCTAGGAACAACCCTAGCAACGGCCCTAGCAACGGCCCTAGCAACGGCCCTAACAACGGCCCTAGCAACGGCCCTAACAACGGCCCTACCAACGGCCCTAACAACGGCCCTAGCAACGGCCCTAGCAACGGCCCTAACAAGGGCCCTAGCAACGGCCCTAACAAGGGCCCTAGCAACGGCCCTAGCAACGGCCCTAGCAACGGCCCTAACAAGGGCCCTAGCAACGGCCCTAACAAGGGCCCTAGCAATGGCCCAAGCAACGGCCCTAACCACGGCCCTAGCAACGGCCCTAACAACGGCCCTAACAACGGCCCTAGCAACGGCCCTAACAAGGGCCCTAGCAACGGCCCTAAAAACAGCCATTGAAACGGCCCTAGCAACGGCCCTAGCAACGGCCCTAACAAGGGCCCTAGCAACGGCCCTAACAAGGGCCCTAGCAACGGCCCTAACCAGGGCCCTAGCAACGGCCCTAACAAGGGCCCTAGCAACGGCCCTAACAACGGCCCTAGCAACGGCCCTAGCAACGGCCCTAACAACGGCCCAAGCAACGGCCCTAACAAGGGCCCTAGCAACGGCCCTAACAACGGCCCTTGAAACAGCCCTTGGAACAACCCTAGCAACGGCCCTAGCAACGGCCCTAGCAACGGCCCTAACAAGGGCCCTAGCAACGGCCCACACAAGGGCCCTAACAACGGCCCTAACAACGGCCCTAGCAACGGCCCTACCAACGGCCCTAACAACGGCCCTAGCAACGGCCCTAGCAACGGCCCTAGCAACGGCCCTAGCAACGGCCCTAGCAACTGCCCTAACAAGGGCCCTAGCAACGACCCTAACAACGGCCCTTGAAATGGCCCTAGGAACAACCCTAGCAACGGCCCTAGCAACGGCCCTAGCAACGGCCCTAACAACGGCCCTAGCAACGGCCCTAGCAACGGACCTAACAAGGGTCCTAGCAACGGCCCTAACAAGGGCCCTAGCAACGGCCCTAACAAGGGCCCTAGCAACGGCCCTAACAAGGGCCCAACAACGGCCCTAACAAGGGCCCTAGCAACGGCCCTAGCAACGGCCCTAGCAATGGCCCTAGCTACGGCCCTAGCAACGGCCCTAACAAGGGCCCTAGCAACGGCCCTAGCAACGGCCCTAGCAACGGCCCTAGCAACGGCCCTAACAACGGCCCTAGCAACGGCCCTAACAAGGGCCCTAGCAACGGCCCTAACAACGGCCCTTGAAACGGCCCTAGCAACGGCCCTAGCAACGGCCCTAACAAGGGCCCTAGCAACGGCCCAAACAAGGGCCCTAGCAACGGCCCTAACAACGGCCCTAGCAAAGGCCCTAGCAACGGCCCTAGTAACGGCCCTAGCTACGGCCCTAGCAACGGCCCTAACAAGGGCCCTAGCAACGGCCCTAGCAACGGCCCTAGCAACGGCCCTAACAAGGGCCCTAGCAACGGCCCTAGCAACGGCCCTAACAAGGGCCCTAGCAATGGCCGTAACAACGGCCCTAGCAACGGCCCAAGCAACGGCCCTAACAATGGCCCTAGCAACGGCTCTAACAAGGGCCCTAGCAACGGCCCTAACAACGGCCCTTGAAACGGCCCTAGGAACAACCCTAGCAACGGCCCTAGCAACGGCCCTAACAAGGGCCCTAGCAACGGCCCAAACAAGGGCCCTAACAACGGCCCTAACAACGGCCCTAGCAACGGCCCTAGCAACGGCCCTAGCAACGGCCCTAGCAACGGCCCTAACAAGGGCCCTAGCAACGGCCCTAACAACGGCCCTTGAAACGGCCCTAGGAACAACCCTAGCAACGGCCCTAGCAACGGCCCTAGCAACGGCCCTAACAACGGCCCTAGCAACGGCCCTAGCAACGGCCCTTACAAGGGCCCTAGCAACGGCCCTAACAAGGGCCCTAGCAACGGCCCTAACAAGGGCCCTAGCAACGGCCCTAACAAGGGCCCTAGCAAAGGCCCTAACAAGGGCCCTAGCAAAGGCCCTAACAAGGGCCCTAGCAACGGCCCTAGCAACGGCCCTGGCAACGGCCCTAGCAACGGCCCTAGCAACGGCCCTAGCAACGGCCCTAGCAACGGCCCTACCAACGGCCCTAGCAACGGCCCTAACAAGGGCCCTAGCAACGGCCCTAACAACGGCCCTTGAAACGGCCCTAGCAACGGCCCTAGCAACGGCCCTAACAAGGGCCCTAGCAACGGCCCTAGCTACGGCCCTAGCAACGGCCCTAACAAGGACCCTAGCAACGGCCCTAGCAACGGCCTTAGCAACGGCCCTAGCAACGGCCCTAACAACGGCCCTAGCAACGGCCCTAGCAACGGCCCTAACAACGGCCCAAGCAACGGCCCTAGCAACGGCCCTAACAAGGGCCCTTGAAACGGCCCTAGGAACAACCCTAGCAATGGCCCTAGCAACGGCCCTAGCAACGGCCCTAACAAGGGCCCTAGCAACGGCCCAAACAAGGGCCCTAACAACGGCCCTAACAACGGCCCTAGCAACGGCCCTAGCAACGGCCCTAGTAACGGCCCTAGCTACGGCCCTAGCAACGGCCCTAACAAGGGCCCTAGCAACGGCCCTAGCAACGGCTCTAGCAACGGCCCTAGCAACGGCCCTAACAAGGGCCCTAGCAACGGAGCTATCAACGGCCCTAGCAATAGCCCTAGCAACGGCCCTAGCAACGGCCCTAGCAACGGCCCTAACAAGGGCCCTAGCAACGGCCCAAGCAATGGCCCTAACAACGGCCCTAGCAACGGCCCTAGCAACGGCCCTAAACACGGCCCTAGCAACGGCCCTAACAAGGGCCCTAGCAACGTCCCTAACAAGGGCCCTAGCAACGGCCCTAACAAGGGCCCTAGCAACGGCCCTAGCAACGGCCCTAACAAGGGCCCTAGCAACGGCCCTAACAACGGCCCTAGCAACGGCCCTAGCAACGGCCCTTGAAACGGCCCTTGGAACAACCCTAGCAACGGCCCTAGCAACGGCCCTAGCAACGGCCCTAACAACGGCCCTAGCAACGGCCCTAACAAGGCCCCTAGCAACGGCACTAACAACGGCCTTTGAAACGGCCCTAGCAACGGCCCAAACAAGGGCCCTAACAACGGCCCTAACAACGGCCCTAGCAACGGCCCTACCAACGGCCCTAACAACGGCCCTAGAAACGGCCCTAGCAACGGCCCTAGCAACGGCCCTAGCAACGGCCCTAACAAGGGCCCTAGCAACGGCCCTAACAACGGGCCTTGAAACGGCCCTAGGAACAACCCTAGCAACGGCCCTAGCAACGGCCCTAGCAACGGCCCTAACAACGGCCCTAGCAACGGCCCTAGCAACGGACCTAACAAGGGCCCTAGCAACGGCCCTAACAAGGGCCCTAGCAACGGCCCTAACAAGGGCCCTAGCAACGGCCCTAACAAGGGCCCTAGCAACGTCCCTAACAAGGGCCCTAGCAACGGCCCTAGCAACGGCCCTAGCAACGGCCCTAGCAACGGCCCTAACAACGGCCCTAGCAACGGCCCTAACAAGGGCCCTAGCAACGGCCCTAACAACGGCCCTTGAAACGGCCCTAGCAACGGCCCTAGCAACGGCCCTAACAAGGGCCCTAGCAACGGCCCAAACAAAGGCCCTAGCAACGGCCCTAACAACGGCCCTAGCAACGGCCCTAACAAGGGCCCTAGCAACGGCCCTAGCAATGGCCCTAGCAACGGCCCTAGCAACGGCCCTAACAAGGGCCCTAACAACGGCCCTAGCAACGGCCCTAGCAACGGTTCTAGCAACGGCCCTAACAACGGCCCTTGCAACGGCCCTAGCAACGGCCCTAGCTACGTCCCTAGCAACGGCCCTAACAAGGGCCCTAGCAACGGCCCTAGCAACGGCCCTAAAAAGGGCCCTCGCAACGGCCCTAGCAACGGCCCTGACAAGGGCCCTAGCAACGGCCCTAGAAACGGCCCTAACAATGGCCCTTGCAACGGCCCTAGCAACGGCCCTAGCAACGGCCCTAGCAATGGCCCTAACAAGGGCCCTAGCAACGGCCCTAACAAGGGCCCTAGCAACGGCCCTAACAAGGGCCCTAGCAACGGCCCTAACAAGGGCCCTAGCAACGGCCCTAGCAACGGCCCTAACAAGGGCCCCAGCAACGGCCCTAGCCATGGCCCTAACAACGGCCCTAGCAACGGCCCTAACAACGGCCCTAGCAACGGCCCTAGCCATGGCCCTAACAACGGCCCTAGCAACGGCCCTAACAAGGGCCCTAGCAACGGCCCTAACAAGGGCCCTAGCAACGGCCCTAACAACGGCCCTAGCAACGGCCCTAGCAACGGCCCTAACTAGGGCCCTAGCAACGGCCCTAACAAGGGCCCTAGCAACGGCCCTAACAAGGGCCCTAGCAACGGCCCTAACAAGGGCCCTAGCAACGGCCCTAGCAACGGCCCTAGCAACGGCCCTAACAAGGGCCCTAGCAACGGCCCTAGCAACGGCCCTAGCAACGGCCCTAACAAGGGCCCTAGCAACGGCCCTAGCAACGGCCCTAACAACGGCCCTAGCAACGGCCCTAGCAACGGCCCTAAGAACGGCCCTAGCAACGGACCTAGCAACGGCCCTAGCAACGGCCCTAACAACGGCCCTAGCAACGGCCCTAGCAACGGCCCTAGCAACGGCCCTAGCAACGGCCCTAACAAGGGCCCTAGCAACGGCCCAAGCAACGGCCCTAACAACGGCCCTAGCAACGGCCCTAGCAACGGCCCTAAACACGGCCCTAGCAACGGCCCTAAAAAGGGCCCTAGCAACGTCCCTAACAAGGGCCCTAGCAACGGCCCTAACAAGGGCCCTAGCAACGGCCCTAGCAACGGCCCTAACAAGGGCCCTAGCAACGGCCCTAACAACGGCCCTAGCAACGGCCCTAGCAACGGCCCTTGAAACGGCCCTTGGAACAACCCTAGCAACGGCCCTAGCAACGGCCCTAGCAACGGCCCTAACAACGGCCCTAGCAACGGCCCTAACAAGGCCCCTAGCAACGGCACTAACAACGGCCTTTGAAACGGCCCTAGCAACGGCCCAAACAAGGGCCCTAGCAACGGCCCAAACAAGGGCCCTAACAACGGCCCTAACAACGGCCCTAGCAACGGCCCTACCAACGGCCCTAACAACGGCCCTAGAAACGGCCCTAGCAACGGCCCTAGCAACGGCCCTAGAAACGACCCTAACAAGGGCCCTAGCAACGGCCCTAACAACGGGCCTTGAAACGGACCTAGGAACAACCCTAGCAACGGCCCTAGCAACGGCCCTAGCAACCGCCCTAACAACGGCCCTAGCAACGGCCCTAGCAACGGACCTAACAAGGGCCCTAGCAACGGCCCTAACAAGGGCCCTAGCAACGGCCCTAACAAGGGCCCTAGCAACGGCCCTAACAAGGGCCCTAGCAACGTCCCTAACAAGGGCCCTAGCAACGGCCCTAGCAACGGCCCTAGCAACGGCCCTAGCAACGGCCCTAACAACGGCCCTAGCAACGGCCCTAACAAGGGCCCTAGCAACGGCCCTAACAACGGCCCTTGAAAGGGCCCTAGCAACGGCCCTAGCAACGGCCCTAACAAGGGCCCTAGCAACGGCCCAAACAAAGGCCCTAACAACGGCCCTAACAACGGCCCTAGCAACGGCCCTAACAAGGGCCCTAGCAACGGCCCTAGCAATGGCCCTAGCAACGGCCCTAGCAACGGCCCTAACAAGGGCCCTAACAACGGCCCTAGCAACGGCCCTAGCAACGGCCCTAGCAACGGCCCTAACAACGGCCCTTGCAACGGCCCTAGCAACGGCCCTAGCTACGTCCCTAGCAACGGCCCTAACAAGGGCCCTAGCAACGGCCCTAGCAACGGCCCTAAAAAGGGCCCTCGCAACGGCCCTAGCAACGGCCCTAACAAGGGCCCTAGCAACGGAGCTAGCAACGGCCCTAACAATGGCCCTTGCAACGGCCCTAGCAACGGCCCTAGCAACTGCCCTAGCAATGGCCCTAACAAGGGCCCTAGTAACGGCCCTAACAAGGGCCCTAGCAACGGCCCTAACAAGGGCCCTAGCAACGGCCCTAACAAGGGCCCTAGCAACGGCCCTAGCAACGGCCCTAGCAACGGCTCTAACAAGGGCCCTAGCAACGGCCCTAGCAACGGCCCTAACAACGGCCCTAGCAACGGCCCTAGCCATGGCCCTAACAACGGCCCTAGCAACGGCCCTAACAAGGGCCCTAGCAACGGCCCTAACAAGGGCCCTAGCAACGGCCCTAACAAGGGCCCTAGCAACGGCCCTAACAAGGGCCCTAGCAACGGCCCTAGCAACGGCCCTAGCAAGGGCCCTAGCAACGGCCCTAACAAGGGCCCTAGCAACGGCCCTAACAAGGGCCCTAGCAACGGCCCTAACAAGGGCCCTAGCAACGGCCCTAGCAACGGCCGTAGCAACGGCCCTAGCAACGGCCCTAGCAACGGCCCTAGCACGGCCCTAGCAACGGCCCTAGCAACGGCCCTAGCAACGGCCCTAACAAGGGCCCTAGCAACGGCCCTAACAAGGGCACTAGCAACGGCCCTAGCAACGGCCTTAGCAAAGGCCCTAGCAACGACCCTAACAACGGCCCAAACAACGGCCCTAGCAACGGCCCTAGCAACGGCCCTAGCAACTGCTTTAACAACGGCCCTAGCAATGGCCCTAGCAACGGCCCTAGCAACGGTCCTAACGGCCCTAGGAACAGCCCTAACAACGGCCATAGCAACGGCCCTAGCAACGGCCCTAGAAACGGCCCTAACAACGGCCCTAACCACGGCCCTAGCAACGGCCCTAGCAACGGCCCTAGCAACGGCCCTAGCAACGGCCCTAGCAAAGGCCCGAGAAACGACCCTAACAACGGCCCAAACAACGGCCCTAGCAACGGCCCTAGAAACTGCTTTAACAACGGCCCTAGGAACGGCCCTAGCAACGGCCCTAGCAAAGGCCCTAGCAACGGCCCTAGCAAAGGCCCTAGCAACGACCCTAACAACGGCCCAAACAACGGCCCTAGCATCGGCCCTAGCAACGGCCCTAGCAACTGCTTTAACAACGGCCCTAGCAACGGCCCTAACAACGGCCCTAGCAACGGCCCTAGCAACGGCCCTAGAAACGTCCCTAGCAACGGCCCTAACAACGGCCCTAGCAACGGCCCTAACAAGGGCCCTAGCAACGGCCCAAACAAGGGCCCTAGCAACGGCCCAAGCAACGGACCTAGAAACGGCCCTAACAACCGCCCTATCAACGGCCCTAACAACGGCCCTTGCAACGGCCCTAGCAACGGCCGTAGCAACGGCCCTAGCAACGGCCCTAGCAATGTCCCTAGCAACGGCCCTAACAAGGGCTCTAGCAACGGCCCTCGCAACGGCCCTAGCAACGGCCCTAGCAACGGCCCTAACAATGGCCCTAGCAACGGCCCTAAAAAGGGCCCTGGCAAGGGCCCTAACAATGGCCCTTGCATCGGCCCTAGCAACGGTCCTAGCAACGGCCCTAACAATGGCCCTAGGAACGGCCCTAAAAACAACCCTAGCAATGGCCCTAGCAATGGCCCTAGCAACGGCCCTAGCAACGGCCCTAACCACGGCCCTAGCAACGGCCCTAGCAACGGCCCTAGAAACGGCCCTAGCAACGGCCCTAGCAAAGGCCCTAGCAACGACCCTAACAACGGCCCAAACAACGGCCCTAGCAAAGGCCCTAACAACGGCCCTAGCAACAGCCCTAGCAACGGCCCTAGAATCGGCCCTAGCAACGGTCCTAGCAACGGCCCTAACAAGGGCCCTAGCAACGGCCCTAGCAACGGCCCTAGCAACGGTCCTAGCTACAGCCCTAGCAACGGCCCTAACAAGGGCCCTATCAACGGCCCAAGCAACGGCCCTAGCAACGGTCCTAGCTACGGCCCTAGCAACGGCCCTAACAAGGGCCATAGCAACTGCCCTCGCAACGGCCCTAGCAACGGCCCTAGCAACGGCCCTAACAACGGCCCTAGCAACGGCCCTAACAAGGGCCCTAGCAACGGCCCTCGCAACGGCCCTAGCAACGGCCCTAGCAACTGCCCTAACAAGGGCCCTAGCAACGGCCCTAGCAACGGCCCTAGCAACGGACCTAACAACGGCCCTAGCAACGGCCCTAACAACGGCCCTTGCAACGGCCCCAGCAACGGCCCTAGCTACAGCCCTAGCAACGGCCCTAACAAGGGCCCTAGCAACGGCCCTAACAAGGGCCCTAGCAATGGCCCTAGCAACGGCCCTAACAACGACCCTAGCAACGGCCCTAACAACGGCCCTAGCAACGGCCCTAGCAACGGCCCTAGCAACGGCCCTAACAACGGCCCTAACAAGGGCCCTAGAAACGGCCCTAACAAGGGCCCTAGCAACGGCCCTAGCAACGGCCCTAGCAACGGCCCTAGCAACGGCCCTAGCTACAGCCCTAGCAACGGCCCTAACAAGGGCCCTAGCAACGGCCCTAGCAACGGCCCTAGCAACGGCCCTAGCAACGGCCGTAACAAGGGCCCTAGCAACTGCCCTAGCAACGGCCCCAGCAACGGCCCTAACAACCGCCCTAACAACGGACCTAACAACGGCCCTTGCAATGGCCCTAGCAACGGCTTTAGCAACGGCCCTAACAACGTCCCTAGCAACGGCCCTAACAACGGCCCTAGCAACGGCCCGAGCAACGGCCCTAGCAACGACCCTAGCAACGGCCCTAGAAACGGACCTAGCAACGGCTCTATCAACGGCCCTAGCAACGGCCCTAGCAACGGCCTTAGCAACGGCCCTAAAAACGGCCCTAGGAAAGGCCCTAACAAGGGCCCTAGCAACGGCCCTAGCAACGGCCCTAACAACGGCCCTAGCAACGGCCCTAGCAACGGCCCTAGCAACGGCCATAGCAACTGCTTTAACAACGGCCCTAGCAACGGCCCTAGAAACGGCCCTAGCAACGGCCCTAGCAACGGCCCTAACAAGGGTCCTAACAACGGCCCTAACAATGGCCCTAGCTACGGCCCTAGCAACGGCCCTAACAAGGGCCCTAGCAACGGCCCTAGTAACGGCCCTAGCAACGGCACTAGCAATGGCCCTAGCAACGGCCCTAACAAGGGCCCTAGCAACGGCCCTAGCAACTGCCCTAGCAACGGCCCTAGCAACGGCCCTAACAACAGCCCTAGCAACGGCCCTAACAAGGGCCCAAGCAACGGCTCTCACAACGGCCCTAGCAACGGCCCTAGCAACGACCCTAACAAGGGCCCTAGCAATGGCCCTAGCAACGGCCCTAGCAACGGACCTAACAACGGCCCTAGCAACGGCCCTAACAACGGCCCTTGCAACGTCCCTAGCAACGGCCCTAGCAACGGCCCTAACAACGGCCATAGGAACGGCCCTAACAACGGCCCTAGCAACGGCCCTAGCAACGGCCCTAGCAACGGCCCTAGCAACGGCCCTAACAAGGGCCCTAGCAACGGCCCTAGCAACGGCCGTAACAAGGGCCCTAGCAACGGCCCTTGCAACGGCCCTAGCAACGGCCCTAGCAACGGCCCTAACAACGGCCCTTGCAACGTCCCTAGCAACGGCCCTAGCAACGGCCCTAACAACGGCCATAGGAACGGCCCTAACAACGGCCCTAACAACAGCCCTAGCAACGGCCCTAACAAGGGCCCTAGCAACGGCCCTAGCAACGGCCCTAGCAACGGCCCTAGCTACAGCCCTAGCAACGGCCCTAACAAGGGCCCTAGCAACGGCCCTAGCAACGGCCCTAACAAGGGCCCTAGCAACGGCCCTTGCAACGACCCTAGCAACGGCCCTAGCAACGGCCCTACCAACGGCCCTAACAAGGGCCCTACAATGGCCCTAACAAGGGCCCTAGCAACGGCCCTAACAAGGGCCCTAGCAACGGCCCTAACAAGGGCCCTAGCAACGGCCCTAACAAGGGCCCTAGCAACGGCCCTAGCAACGGCCCTAGCAACGGCCCTAGCTACGGCCCTAGCAATGGCCCTAGGAACAACCCTAGCAACGGCCCTTGCAACGGCCCTAGCAACGGCTCTAGCAACGGCCCTACCAACGGCCCTAACAAGGGCCCTAGCAACGGCCCTAACAACGGCCCTAGCAAAGGCCCTAACAAGGGCCCTAGCAACGGCCCTAACAACGGCCTTTGAAACGGCCCTAGCAACGGCCCTAGCAACGGCCCTAACAATGGCCCTAGCAACGGCCCTAACAAGGGCCCTAGCAACGGCCCTAACAAGGGCCCTAGCAACGGCCCTAACAACGGCCCTAGTAATGTCCCTAGCTACGGCCCTAGCAACGGCCCTAACAAGGGCCCTAGCAACGGCCCTAGCAACGGCCCTAGCAACGGCCCTAGCAACGGCCCTAACAAGGGCCCTAGCAACGGAGCTAGCAACGGCCCTAGCAACGGACCTAACAACGGCCCTAGCAACGGCTCTAGCAACGGCCCTAGCAACGGCCCTTAAAATGGCCCTAGCAACAGCCCTAACAACGGCCCTTGCAACGGCCCTAGCAAAGGCCCTAGCAACGGCCCTAACAACGGCCCTAGCAACGGCCCTACAAACGGCCCTAACAACGGCCCTAGCAACGGCCCTAGCAACGGCCCTAGGAACGGCCCTAGCAACGGCCCTAGCAACGGCCCTAACAAGGGCCCTAGCAACGGCCCTAACAAGGGCCCTAGCAACGGCCCTAACAAAGGCCCTAGCAACGGCCCTAACAAGGGCCCTAGCAACGGCCCTAACAAGGGCCCTAGCAACGGCCCTAGCAACGGCCCTAGCTACGGCCCTAACAAGGTCCCTAGCAACGGCCCCAACAACGGCCCTAACAAGGGCCCTAGCAACGGGCCTAACAACGGCCCTAACAACGGCCCTAACAACGGCCCTAGCAACGGCCCTAACAAGGGCCCTAGCAACGGCCCTAACAAGGGCCCTAGCAACGGCCCTAACAAGGGCCCAAGCAAAGGCCCAAACAAGGGACCTAGCAACGGCCCTAACAAGGGCCCTAGCAACGGCCCTAACAAGGGCCCTAACAAAGGCCCTAGCAACGGCACTAGCAACGGCCCTAGCTACGGCCCTAGCAACGGCCCTAGGAACAACCCTAGCAACGGCCCTTGCAACGGCCCTAGCAACGGCTCTAGCAACGGCCCTACCAACAGCCCTAACAAGGGCCCTAGCAACGGCCCTAACAAGGGACCTAGCAACGGCCCTAACAACGGCCTTTGAAACGGCCCTAGCAACGGCCCTAGCAACGGCCCTAACAATGGCCCTAGCAACGGCCCGAACAAGGGCCCTAACAACGGCCCTAACAAAGGCCCTAGTAACGGCCCTAACAAGGGCCCTAGCAACGGCCCTAACAAGGTCCCTAGCAACGGCCCTAACAAGGGCCCTAGCAACGGCCCTAACAAGGGCCCTAGCAACGGCCCTAACAAGGGCCCTAGCAACGGCCCTAACAACGGCCCTAGTAATGTCCCTAGCTACGGCCCTAGCAACGGCCCTAACAAGGGCCCTAGCAACGGCCCTAGCAACGGCCCTAGCAACGGCCCTAGCAACGGCCCTAACAAGGGCCCTAGCAACGGCCCTAACAAAGGCCCTAGCAACGGCCCTAACAAGGGCCCTAGCAACGGCCCTAACAAGGGCCCTAGCAACGGCCCTAGCAACGGCCCTAGCTACGGCCCTAACAAGGGCCCTAGCAACGGCCCTAGCAACGGCCCTAACAAGGGCCCTAGCAACGGGCCTAACAACGTCCCTAACAACGGCCCTAACAACGGCCCTAGCAACGGCCCTAACAAGGGCCCTAGCAACGGCCCTAACAAGGGCCCTAGCAACGGCCCTAACAAGGGCCCAAGCAAAGGTCCAAACAAGGGACCTAGCAACGGCCCTAACAAGGGCCCTAGCAACGGCCCTAACAAGGGCCCTAACAAAGGCCCTAGCAACGGCCCTAGCAACAGCCCTAACAACGGCACTAACAACGTCCCTGACGACGGTCCAAACAAAGGCCTTGACAACGGACCTCACAACGGCCCTAGCAACGGCCCTAACAACGGCCCTAGCAACGGCCCTAACAAGGGCCCTAGCAACGGCCCTAACAAGGGCCCTAGCAACGGCCCTAACAACGGCCCTAGCAACGGCCCTAACAACGGCCCTTGAAACGGCCCTAGGAACAACCCTAGCAACGGCCCTAGCAACGGCCCTAGCAACGGCCCTAACAACGGCCCTAGCAACGGCCCTAACAACGGCCCTTGAAACGGACCTAACAACGGCCCTTGCAATGGCCCTA
This sequence comes from Micromys minutus, assembly GCF_963924665.1. Lineage (NCBI taxonomy): Eukaryota > Metazoa > Chordata > Mammalia > Rodentia > Muridae > Micromys > Micromys minutus. The sequence goes on from NW_027667441.1 coordinate 178,328, forward strand.
GCAACGGCCCTAGCAACGGCTTTAGCAACGGCCCTAACAACGACCCTAGCAACGGCACTAACAACGGCCCTAGCAACGGCCCGAGCAACGGCCCTAGCAACGACCCTAGCAACGGCCCTAGAAACGGCCCTAGCAACGCCCCTATCAACGGCCCTAGCAACGGCCCTAGCAACGGCCCTAGCAACGGCCCTAACAACGGCCCTAGCAACGGCCCTAACAACGGCCCTAGGAACGGCCGTAACAACGGCCCTAGCAACGGCCCTAACAAGGGCCCTAGCAACGGCCCTAACAAAGGCCCTAGCAACGGCCCTAACAACGGCCCTAGCAACGGCCCGAGCAACGGCCCTAGCAACGACCCGAGCAACGGCCCTAGAAACGGCCCTAGCAACGGCCCTAACAACGGCCTTAGAAACGGCCCTATCAACGGCCCTAACAACGGCCCTAACAAGGGCCCAAGCAACGGCCCAAAAAGGGCCCTAGCAACGGCCCTAACAAGGGCCCTAGCAACGGCCCTAACAAGGGCCCAAGCAACGGCCCAAACAAGGGCCCTAGCAACGGCCCTAACAACGGCCCTAACAACGGCCCTGACAACGGCCCAAACAACGGCCCTGACAACGAACCTAACAACGGCCCTAGCAACGGCCCTCGCAACGGCCCTAGCAACGGCCCTAGCAACTGCCCTAACAAGGGCCCTAGCAACGGCCCTAGCAACGGCCCTAGCAACGGACCTAACAACGGCCCTAGCAACGGCCCTAACAACGGCCCTTGCAACGGCCCCAGCAACGGCCCTAGCTACAGCCCTAGCAACGGCCCTAACAAGGGCCCTAGCAACGGCCCTAACAAGGGCCCTAGCAATGGCCCTAGCAACGGCCCTAACAACGACCCTAGCAACGGCCCTAACAACGGCCCTAGCAACGGCCCTAGCAACGGCCCTAGCAACGGCCCTAACAACGGCCCTAACAAGGGCCCTAGAAACGGCCCTAACAAGGGCCCTAGCAACGGCCCTAGCAACGGCCCTAGCAACGGCCCTAGCAACGGCCCTAGCTACAGCCCTAGCAACGGCCCTAACAAGGGCCCTAGCAACGGCCCTAGCAACGGCCCTAGCAACGGCCCTAGCAACGGCCGTAACAAGGGCCCTAGCAACTGCCCTAGCAACGGCCCCAGCAACGGCCCTAACAACCGCCCTAACAACGGACCTAACAACGGCCCTTGCAATGGCCCTAGCAACGGCTTTAGCAACGGCCCTAACAACGTCCCTAGCAACGGCCCTAACAACGGCCCTAGCAACGGCCCGAGCAACGGCCCTAGCAACGACCCTAGCAACGGCCCTAGAAACGGACCTAGCAACGGCACTATCAACGGCCCTAGCAACGGCCCTAGCAACGGCCCTAGCAACGGCCCTAAAAACAGCCCTAGGAAAGGCCCTAACAAGGGTCCTAGCAACGGCCCTAGCAACGGCCCTAACAACGGCCCTAGCAACGGCCCTAGCAACGGCCCTAGCAACGGCCATAGCAACTGCTTTAACAACGGCCCTAGCAACGGCCCTAGAAACGGCCCTAGCAACGGCCCTAGCAACGGCCCTAACAAGGGTCCTAACAACGGCCCTAACAATGGCCCTAGCTACGGCCCTAGCAACGGCCCTAACAAGGGCCCTAGCAACGGCCCTAGTAACGGCCCTAGCAACGGCACTAGCAATGGCCCTAGCAACGGCCCTAACAAGGGCCCTAGCAACGGCCCTAGCAACTGCCCTAGCAACGGCCCTAGCAACGGCCCTAACAACAGCCCTAGCAACGGCCCTAACAAGGGCCCAAGCAACGGCTCTCACAACGGCCCTAGCAACGGCCCTAGCAACGACCCTAACAAGGGCCCTAGCAATGGCCCTAGCAACGGCCCTAGCAACGGACCTAACAACGGCCCTAGCAACGGCCCTAACAACGGCCCTTGCAACGTCCCTAGCAACGGCCCTAGCAACGGCCCTAACAACGGCCATAGGAACGGCCCTAACAACGGCCCTAGCAACGGCCCTAGCAACGGCCCTAGCAACGGCCCTAGCAACGGCCCTAACAAGGGCCCTAGCAACGGCCCTAGCAACGGCCGTAACAAGGGCCCTAGCAACGGCCCTTGCAACGGCCCTAGCAACGGCCCTAGCAACGGCCCTAACAACGGCCCTTGCAACGTCCCTAGCAACGGCCCTAGCAACGGCCCTAACAACGGCCATAGGAACGGCCCTAACAACGGCCCTAACAACAGCCCTAGCAACGGCCCTAACAAGGGCCCTAGCAACGGCCCTAGCAACGGCCCTAGCAACGGCCCTAGCTACAGCCCTAGCAACGGCCCTAACAAGGGCCCTAGCAACGGCCCTAGCAACGGCCCTAACAAGGGCCCTAGCAACGGCCCTTGCAACGACCCTAGCAACGGCCCTAGCAACGGCCCTACCAACGGCCCTAACAAGGGCCCTACAATGGCCCTAACAAGGGCCCTAGCAACGGCCCTAACAAGGGCCCTAGCAACGGCCCTAACAAGGGCCCTAGCAACGGCCCTAACAAGGGCCCTAGCAACGGCCCTAGCAACGGCCCTAGCAACGGCCCTAGCTACGGCCCTAGCAATGGCCCTAGGAACAACCCTAGCAACGGCCCTTGCAACGGCCCTAGCAACGGCTCTAGCAACGGCCCTACCAACGGCCCTAACAAGGGCCCTAGCAACGGCCCTAACAACGGCCCTAGCAAAGGCCCTAACAAGGGCCCTAGCAACGGCCCTAACAACGGCCTTTGAAACGGCCCTAGCAACGGCCCTAGCAACGGCCCTAACAATGGCCCTAGCAACGGCCCTAACAAGGGCCCTAGCAACGGCCCTAACAAGGGCCCTAGCAACGGCCCTAACAACGGCCCTAGTAATGTCCCTAGCTACGGCCCTAGCAACGGCCCTAACAAGGGCCCTAGCAACGGCCCTAGCAACGGCCCTAGCAACGGCCCTAGCAACGGCCCTAACAAGGGCCCTAGCAACGGAGCTAGCAACGGCCCTAGCAACGGACCTAACAACGGCCCTAGCAACGGCTCTAGCAACGGCCCTAGCAACGGCCCTTAAAATGGCCCTAGCAACAGCCCTAACAACGGCCCTTGCAACGGCCCTAGCAAAGGCCCTAGCAACGGCCCTAACAACGGCCCTAGCAACGGCCCTACAAACGGCCCTAACAACGGCCCTAGCAACGGCCCTAGCAACGGCCCTAGGAACGGCCCTAGCAACGGCCCTAGCAACGGCCCTAACAAGGGCCCTAGCAACGGCCCTAACAAGGGCCCTAGCAACGGCCCTAACAAAGGCCCTAGCAACGGCCCTAACAAGGGCCCTAGCAACGGCCCTAACAAGGGCCCTAGCAACGGCCCTAGCAACGGCCCTAGCTACGGCCCTAACAAGGTCCCTAGCAACGGCCCCAACAACGGCCCTAACAAGGGCCCTAGCAACGGGCCTAACAACGGCCCTAACAACGGCCCTAACAACGGCCCTAGCAACGGCCCTAACAAGGGCCCTAGCAACGGCCCTAACAAGGGCCCTAGCAACGGCCCTAACAAGGGCCCAAGCAAAGGCCCAAACAAGGGACCTAGCAACGGCCCTAACAAGGGCCCTAGCAACGGCCCTAACAAGGGCCCTAACAAAGGCCCTAGCAACGGCACTAGCAACGGCCCTAGCTACGGCCCTAGCAACGGCCCTAGGAACAACCCTAGCAACGGCCCTTGCAACGGCCCTAGCAACGGCTCTAGCAACGGCCCTACCAACAGCCCTAACAAGGGCCCTAGCAACGGCCCTAACAACGGCCCTAGCAACGGCCCTAACAAGGGACCTAGCAACGGCCCTAACAACGGCCTTTGAAACGGCCCTAGCAACGGCCCTAGCAACGGCCCTAACAATGGCCCTAGCAACGGCCCGAACAAGGGCCCTAACAACGGCCCTAACAAAGGCCCTAGTAACGGCCCTAACAAGGGCCCTAGCAACGGCCCTAACAAGGTCCCTAGCAACGGCCCTAACAAGGGCCCTAGCAACGGCCCTAACAAGGGCCCTAGCAACGGCCCTAACAAGGGCCCTAGCAACGGCCCTAACAACGGCCCTAGTAATGTCCCTAGCTACGGCCCTAGCAACGGCCCTAACAAGGGCCCTAGCAACGGCCCTATCAACGGCCCTAGCAACGGCCCTAGCAACGGCCCTAACAAGGGCCCTAGCAACGGCCCTAACAAAGGCCCTAGCAACGGCCCTAACAAGGGCCCTAGCAACGGCCCTAACAAGGGCCCTAGCAACGGCCCTAGCAACGGCCCTAGCTACGGCCCTAACAAGGGCCCTAGCAACGGCCCTAGCAACGGCCCTAACAAGGGCCCTAGCAACGGGCCTAACAACGTCCCTAACAACGGCCCTAACAACGGCCCTAGCAACGGCCCTAACAAGGGCCCTAGCAACGGCCCTAACAAGGGCCCTAGCAACGGCCCTAACAAGGGCCCAAGCAAAGGTCCAAACAAGGGACCTAGCAACGGCCCTAACAAGGGCCCTAGCAACGGCCCTAACAAGGGCCCTAACAAAGGCCCTAGCAACGGCCCTAGCAACAGCCCTAACAACGGCACTAACAACGTCCCTGACGACGGTCCAAACAAAGGCCTTGACAACGGACCTCACAACGGCCCTAGCAACGGCCCTAACAACGGCCCTAGCAACGGCCCTAACAAGGGCCCTAGCAACGGCCCTAACAACGGCCCTAGCAACGGCCCTAACAACGGCCCTTGAAACGGCCCTAGGAACAACCCTAGCAACGGCCCTAGCAACGGCCCTAGCAACGGCCCTAACAACGGCCCTAGCAACGGCCCTAACAACGGCCCTTGAAACGGACCTAACAACGGCCCTTGCAATGGCCCTAGCAACGGCCCTAGCAACGGCTTTAGCAACGGCCCTAACAACGACCCTAGCAACGGCACTAACAACGGCCCTAGCAACGGCCCGAGCAACGGCCCTAGCAACGACCCTAGCAACGGCCCTAGAAACGGCCCTAGCAACGCCCCTATCAACGGCCCTAGCAACGGCCCTAGAAACGGCCCTAGCAACGGCCCTAACAACGGCCCTAGCAACGGCCCTAACAACGGCCCTAGGAACGGCCGTAACAACGGCCCTAGCAACGGCCCTAACAAGGGCCCTAGCAACGGCCCTAACAAAGGCCCTAGCAACGGCCCTAACAACGGCCCTAGCAACGGCCCGAGCAACGGCCCTAGCAACGACCCGAGCAACGGCCCTAGAAACGGCCCTAGCAACGGCCCTAACAACGGCCTTAGAAACGGCCCTATCAACGGCCCTAACAACGGCCCTAACAAGGGCCCAAGCAACGGCCCAAAAAGGGCCCTAGCAACGGCCCTAACAAGGGCCCTAGCAACGGCCCTAACAAGGGCCCAAGCAACGGCCCAAACAAGGGCCCTAGCAACGGCCCTAACAACGGCCCTAACAACGGCCCTGACAACGGCCCAAACAACGGCCCTGACAACGAACCTAACAACGGCCCTAGCAACGGCCCTAACAACGGCCCTAGCAACGGCCCTAAAAACGGCCCTAGCAACGGCCCTAGCAACGGCCCTAGCAACGGCCCTAGCAACGGCCCTAGCAACGGCCCTAGCAACGGCCCTAGCAACGGCCCTAGCAACTGCCCTAGCAACGGCCCTAGCAACGGCCCTAGCAACGGCCCTAACAAGGGCCCTAGCAACGGCCCTAACAAGGGCCCTAACAACGGCCCTAACAACGGCCCTAACAACGGCCCTAGCAACGGCCCTAACAAGGGCCCTAGCAACGGCCCTAACAACGGCCCTAGCAACGGCTTTAACAACGGCCCTAGCAACGGCCCTAACAAAGGCCCTAACAACGGCCCGAAAAACGGCCCTAGCAACGGCCCTAGCAACGGCCCTAGCAACGGCCCTAGCAACGGCCCTAACAAGGGCCCTAGCAACGGCCCTAACAAGGGCCCTAGCAACGGCCCTAACAACGGCCCTAACAAAGGCCCTAGCAACGGCCCTAACAACGGCCCAAACAACGGCCCTAGCAACGGCCTTAGCAACGGCCCTAGCAACGGCCCTAGCAACGGCCCTAGCAACGGCCCTACCAACGGCCCTAGCAACGGCCCTAGCAACGGCCCTAACAAGGGCCCTAGCAACGGCCCTAGCAACGGACCTATCAACGGCCCTAGCAACTGCCCTATCAACGGCCCTAGCAACGGCCCTAGCAACGGCCCTAACAAGGGCCCTAGCAACGGCCCTAACAACGGCCCTAGCAACGGCCTTAAAAACTTAAACAATCCTAAACCCTGAACCTTAAACCATAAACCCTAAATTTTAAACCATAAATCTAAGAATAACTATAACCCTAACCCTAAACCTAACCCTAAAACTAACCCTAACCCTAATCCTAACCCTAACCCTAACCCTAACCCTAACCCTAACTTTAACACTAACACTAACCCTAACCTTAACCCTAACCCTAACCCTAATCCTAACACTAACCATAACCCTAACCCTAACACTAACCCTAACCTTAACCCTAACCCTAACCCTAACCCTAACCCTAACCCTAACCCTAACCCTAACCCTAACCCTAACCCTAACCCTAACCCTAACCCTAACCCTAACTCTAACCCTAAACCTAACCCTAACCGTAACCATAACACTAAACTCTAAACCCTAAACCTAATCCACCCTAAACCTTAAACAATCCTAAACCATAAACCTTAAACCCTAAACCTTAAATCTAACAATAAACCTAAACCTAACCCTAAATCTAACCCTAACCCTAACCCTAATCCTAACACTAATCATAACCCAAACACTAACCCTAACCCTAACCCTAAACCTAACCCTAAAACTCACACTATCCCTAATCCTAACACTAAACCCTAAACTTTAAATCTAACCTTAACCCTAACCCCACCCTTAACCCTAACCCTAACCCTATCCCTAAACCTAACCCTGACCCTAATCCTAACACTAACCCTATTTCTAATTCTAACCCTAACACTAATCCTAAACTAAAACCTAACCCCCTAATAATAACCCTAACACTAAACCTAACCATAACCCTAACCCTAACACTAACCCCTAACCCCTAACCCTAACCCTAACCTTAACCCTAACACTAACCCTAACCCTATCCCTAACACTAACCCTTATTCTAACACTAACCCTAACCTTAACCCTCACCCTAACCCTCACCTTAACCCTAAACCTAACCCTAACACTAACCCTAACACCCTAAATCCTAAACCTTAAACCCCGAAAAACCCTAAACACTAATTCCAAAAGCACCCTAAACCCTAAACTATAAAACTAAACGCTAAAAAACCCTAAACTCTAAACCCTAAACACTAAACCCTAAACAAGCCTAAACCCTAAAACCATTAACACTATACCCTAAACAAACCCTAAACCCTTAACATTAAACATTATACCCTAAACCCTAAAACACTATACAACCTTAAACCCTAAACCTTAAAATATCCTAAATCATAAATCCTGAACAACCCTAAACACTAAATTATAAACAACCCTAAAAAACCCTAAACAACTTCAAACGCTAAAACCTAAACAACCCTAACCATTAAACAATCTTAAACGCTAAATTCTATACCCTAAACCTAAACCACCCTAAAACTTAAACAATCCTAAACCCTAAACCTTAAACCATAAACCCTAAATTTTAAACCATAAATCTAAGAATAACCATAACCCTAAACCTAACCCTAAAACTAAACCTAACCTTATCCCCAACCCTAACCTTAACCCCATATCCCTAACCCTAACCTTAAGCCTAACATAACCCCATAAACCTAACTCTAACCCTAACTCTAACCCTAAATCTAACCCTAATGCTAACCCTAACCCTAACCCTAACCCTAACCCTAACCCCTTAACCTTAATCCCTAAATCCTAAACCCTGAACAAATATAAATCCTAAACCCTGAACAACCCTAAATCATAAACCCTGAATAACCCTAAACACTAACCTCTAAACAACCCTAAACAACCCTAATCACTAAACCATAAACAACCCTAAACACTAAACCCTAAACAACCCTATACCCTAAACCTTAAACACTAATCCCTAAATAACCCTAAACCCTAAACCATTAACACTATACCCTAAACAACACTAAACACTAAACCCAAAACAACCCTAAAACCTAAAGCTTAAACACTAAACCTTAAACAGCCCTAAACCCTAAACACTAAAACCTAAACAACCCTAAACTTTTAACCCTAAACTCTATACCCTAAACAACCCTAAACCTTAAACAATCCTAAACTCTAAACGCTAAACCCTTAACCTAAACCACCCTAAATCTTAAACAATCCTAAACCCTAAACCTTAAACCCTAAACACTAAACCCTAAACCCTAAACCTAACAATAACCATAACCCTAACCCTAACCCCTAACCCTTACCCTAACCCTAACCCTAACCATAATCCTAAACCTAACCCTAACCCTAACCCTAACCCTAACCCTAACCCTAACCGTAACCATAACACTAAACTCTAAACCCTAAACCTAATCCACCCTAAACCTTAAACAATCCTAAACCATAAACCTTAGACCCTAAATCCTAAATCTAACAATAAACCTACACCTAACTCTAAATCTAACCCTAACCCTAACCCTAACCCTAAACCCTCCTGACTTTAACCCTAACCCTAACCCTAACCCTAACACTAAACCTAACCCTGACCCTAATCCTAATACTAACCCTATTTCTAATTCTAACCCTAACACTAATCCTAAACTTAAACCTAACCCCCTAATAATAACCCTAACCCTAACACTAAACCTAACCCCTAACCCTAACCCTAACCCTAACCCTAACCTAACCCTAACCCTAACCCTAACCCAAACCCTAACACTAACCCCCTAACTTTTACCATAACCCTAACCCTAACCCTAACCCTAACCCTTACCATAACCCTAACCCTAACCCTAACCCCATCCCTAACCCTAACCCTAACCGTAACCATAACACTAAACTCTAAACCCTAAACCTAATCCACCCTAAACCTTAAACAATCCTAAACCATAAACCTTAAACCCTAAACCCAAAATCTAACAATAAACCTAAACCTAACCCTAAATCTAAACCTAACCCTATCCCTAACCCTAAACCTAACCCTGACCCTAAACCTAATCCTAATAATAACACTAACCATAACCCTAACCTTAACATTAACCCTAACCTTAACCCTAACCCTAACCCTAACCCTAACCCTAACCCTAACTCTAACCGTAACCCTAAACCTAACCGTAACCATAATACTAAACTCTAAACCCTAAACCTAATCTACCCTAAACCTTAAACAATCCTAAACCTTAAACCTTAAACCCCAAACCCTAAATCTAACAATAAACCTAAACCTAACCCTAAATCTAACCCTAACCCTAACCCTAACCCTAAACCTAAACCTGACCCTAACCCTAACCCTAATAATAACACTAATCATAACCCAAACACTAACCCTAACCCTAACCCTAAACCTAACCCTAAACCTCACACTATCCCTAATCCTAACACTAAACCCTAAACTTTAAATCTAACCCTAACCCTAAACCTACCCTTAACCCTAACCCTAACCATATCCCTAAACCTAACCCTGACCCTAATTCTAACACTAACCCTATTTCTAATTCTAACCCTAACACTAATCCTAAACTAAAACCTAACCTTCTAATAATAACCCTAACACTAAACCTAACCCTAACCCTAACCCTAACCCTAACCCTAACACTAACCCCTAACCCCTAACACTAACCCTAACCCTAACCCCTAACCCTAACCCTAACCCTAACCCTAACCTTAACCCTAACCCTAAACCTAACCCTAACCCTATCCCTAACCCTAACCCTTACCCTAACACTAACACTAACCTTAACCCTAACCCTAAACTTAACCCTCACCCTAACCCTCACCTTAACCCTAAACCTAACCCTAACACTAACCCTAACACCCTAAATCCTAAACCCTAAACCCCGAAAAACCCTAAACACTAATTCCAAAAGCACCCTAAACCCTAAAATATAAACACTAAACGCTAAAAAAACTTAAACCCTAAACCCTAAACACTAAACCCTAAACAAGCCTAAACCATAAAACCATTAACACTATACCCTAAACAACCCTAAACCCTTAACCCTAAACATTACACCCTAAACTTTAAAACACTATACAACCTTAAACCCAAACCTTAAAATATCCTAAACAATAAATCCTGAAAAACCCTAAACACTAAATCATAAACAACCCTAAAAAACCCTAAACAACTCTAAACGCTAAAACCTAAACAACCCTAACCATTAAACAATCTTAAACGCTAAATTCTATACCCTAAACCTAAACCACCCTAAAACTTAAACAATCCTAAACCCTAAACCTTAAACCATAAACCATAAATTTTAAATCATAAATCTAAGAATAACCATAACCCGAACCCTAACCCTAAACCAAAACCTAACCCTAACCCCAACCCTAACCTTAACCCCAAAACCCTAACCCTAACCTTAAGCCTAACATAACCCCATAACCCTAACTCTAACCCTAACTCTAACCCTAATGGTAACCCTAACCCTAACTCTAACCCTAACCCCTTAACCTTAATCCCTAAATCCTAAACACTGAACAACCATAAATCCTAATCCCTGAACAACCCTAAATCATAAACCCTGAATAACCATAAACACTAACCTCTAAACAACCCTAAACAACCCTAATCACTAAACCATAAACACCCCTAAACTCTAAACCATAAACAACCCTATACCTTAAACCTTAAACACTAATCCCTAAATAACCCTAAACCCTAAACCATTAACACTATACCCTAAACAACACTAAACACTAAACACAAAACAACCCTAAAACCTAAACCTTAAACACTAAACCTTAAACAACCCTAAACCCTAAACACTAAACCCTAAACAACCCTAAACTTTTAACCCTAAACACTATACCATAAACACCCCTAAACCTTAAACAATCCTAAACTCTAAACCCTAAACACTTAACCTAAACCACCCTAAATCTTAAAAAATCCTAAACCCCAAATCTTAAACCCTAAACACTAAACCCTAAACCCTAAACCTAACAATAACCATAACCCTAACCCTAACCCCTAACCCTTACCCTAAACCTAATCCTAACCCTAACCCTAACCCTAACCCTAACCCTAACCCTAACCGTAAACCTAATCCTAACCCTAACCTTAACCCTAATCTTAACCCTAACCCTAACCCTAACCGTAACCATAACACTAAACTCTAAACCCTAAACCTAATCCACCCTAAACCTTAAACAATCCTAATCCATAAACCTTAGACCCTAAATCCTAAATCTAACAATAAACCTAAACCTAACCCTAAATCTAACCCTAACCCTAACCCTAACCCTAAACCCTCCCTGACCCTAACCCTAACCCTAACCCTAACCCTAAACCTAACCCTGACCCTAATCCTAACACTAACCCTATTTCTAATTCTAACCCTAACACTAATCCTAAACTTAAACCTAACCCCCTAATAATAACCCTAACCCTTTCACTAACCCTAACCCCTAACCCTAACCCTAACCCTAACTCTAACCCTAACCTAACCCTAACCCTAACCCTAACCCTAACCTTAACCCTAACCTAACCCTAACCCTAACCCTAACCCTAACACAAACCCTAACACTAACCCCCTAACTTTTACCCTAACCCTAACCCTAACCCTAAACCTAACCCTTACCATAACCCTAAACCTAACCCTAACCCCATCCCTAACCCTAACCCTAACCGTAACCATAACACTAAACTCTAAACCCTAAACCTAATCCACCCTAAACCTTAAACAATCCTAAACCATAAACCTTAAACCCTAAACCCTAAATCTAACAATAAACCTAAACCTAACCCTAAATCTAACCCTAACCCTATCCCTAACACTAAACCTAACCCTGACCCTAACCCTAACCCTAATCCTAACACTAACCATAACCCTAACCCTAACACTAACCTTAACCTTAACCCTAACCCTAACCCTAACCCTAACCCTAACTCTAACCCTAACCCTAACCCTAACCGTAACCATAATACTAAACTCTAAACCCTAAACCTAATCCACCCTTAAACTTAAACAATCCTAAACCATAAACCTTAAACCCTAAACCCTAAATCTAACAATAAACCTAAACCTAACCCTAAATCTAACCCTAACCCTAACCCTAACCATAAACATAAACCTGACCCTAACCCTAATCCTAATCCTAACACTAATCATAACCCAAACACTAACCCTAACCCTAACCCTAAACCTAACCCTAAACCTCACACTATCCCTAATCCTAACACTAAACCCTAAATTTTAATTCTAACCCTAACCCTAACCCTACCCTTAACCCTAACCCTAACCATATTTCTAAACCTAACCCTGACCCTAATTATAACACTAACCCTATTTCTAATTCTAACCCTAAAACTAATCCTAAACTAAAACCTAACCCACTAATAATAACCCTAACACTAAACCTAACCCTAACCCTAACCCTAACCCTAACACTAACCCCTAACCCCTAACACTAACCCTAACCCAAACCCCTAACCCTAACCCTAACCCTAACCTTAAACCTAACCCTAACCCTAACTCTAACCCTATCCCTAACCCTAACCAATATTCTAACACTAACACTAACCTTAACCCTAACCCTAATCTTAAACCTCACCCTAACCCTCACCTTAACCCTAAACCTAACCCTAACACTAACCCTAACACCCTAAATCCTAAACCCTAAACCCCGAAAAACCCTAAACACTAATTCCAAAAGCACCCTAAATCCTAAACTATAAACACTAAACGCTAAAAAACCCTAAACCCTAAACCCTAAACACTAAACCCTAAATAAGCCTAAACCCTAAAAGCATTAACACTATACCCTAAACAACCCTAAACCCTTAACACTAAACATTATACCCTAAACCCTAAAACACTATACAACCTTAAACCCTAAACCTTAAAATATCCTAAATCATAAATCCTGAACAACCCTAAACACTAAATCATAAACAACCCTAAAAAACCCTAAACAACTCTAAACGCTAAAACCTAAACAACCCTAAACATTACACAATCTTAAACGCTAAACCCTATACACTAAACCTAAATCACCCTAAAACTTAAACAATCCTAAACCCTAAACCTTAAACCATAAACCCTAAATTTTAAACCATAAATCTAAGAATAACCATAACCCTAACCCTAACCCTAAACCTAAACCTAACCCTAACCCCAACCCTAACCTTAACCCCATAACCCTAACCCTAACCTTAAGCCTAACATAACCCCATAACCCTAACTCTAACCCTAACTCTAACCCTAATGCTAACCCTAACCCTAACCCTAACCCTAACCTTAACCCCTTAACTATAATCCCTCAATCCTAAACCCTGAACAACCATAAATCCTAAACCCTGAACAACCCTAAATCATAAACCCTGAATAACCCTAAACACTAACCTCTAAACAACCCTAAACAACCCTAATCACTAAACCATAAACAACCCTAAACACTAAACCCTAAACAACCCTATACCCTAAACCTTAAACACTAAACCCTAAATAACCCTAAACCCTAAACCATTAACACTATACCTTAAACAACACTAGACACTAAACCCAAAACAACCCTAAAACCTAAACCTTAAACACTAAACCTTAAACAACCCTAAACCCTAAACACTAAACCCTAAACAACCCTAAACTTTTAACCCTAAACACTATACCCTAAACAACCCTAAACCTTAAACAATCCTAAACTCTAAACCCTAAACCCTTAACCTAAACAACCCTAAATCTTAAACAATCCTAAACCCTAAACCTTAAAGCCTAAACACTAAACCCTAAACCCTAAACCTAACAATAACCATAACCCTAACACTAACCCCTAACCCTTACTCTAAACCTAACCCTAACCCTAATCCTAACCCTAACCCTAATCCTAACCCTAGCCCTAACCCTAACCCTAACCCTAACCCTAAACCTAATCCTAACCCTAACCTTAACCCTAATCCTAACCCTAACCCTAACCCTAACCCTAACCCTAAACCTAACCCTAAACCTAATCCTAACCCTAACCTTAACCCTAATCCTAAACCT
>NW_027667441.1:200000-207500 GCF_963924665.1 Micromys minutus
CTAATCCTAACCCTAACCCTAACCCTAACCCTAACCCTAACCCTAAACCTAATCCTAACCCTAACCTTAACCCTAATCCTAACCCTAACCCTAACCCTAACCCTAACTGTAACCATAACACTAAACTCTAAAACCTAAACCTAATCCACCCTAAACCTTAAACAATCCTAAACCATAAACCTTAGACCCTAAATCCTAAATCTAACAATAAACCTAAACCTAACCCTAAATCTAACCCTAACCCTAACCCTAAACCTAAACCCTCCCTGACCCTAACCCTAACCCTAACCCTAACCCTAACCCTAAACCTAACCCTGACCCTAATCCTAACACTAACCCTATTTCTAATTCTAACCCTAACACTAATCCTAAATTTAAACCTAACCCCCTAATAATAACCCTAACTCTAACACTAACCCTAACCCCTAACCCTAACCCTAACCTAACCCTAACCCTAACCCTAACCCTAACACAAACCCTAACACTAACCCCCTAACTTTTACCCTAACCCTAACTCTAACCCTAAACCTAACCCTTACCATAACCCTAACCCTAACCCTAACCCCATCCCTAACCCTAACCCTAACCGTAACCATAACACTAAACTCTAAACCCTAAACCTAATCCACCCTAAACCTTAAACAATCCTAAACCATAAACCTTAAACCCTAAACCCTATATCTAACAATAAACCTAAACCTAACCCTAAATCTAACCCTAACCCTATCCCTAACCCTAAACCTTACCCTGACCCTAACCCTAACCCTAATCCTAACACTAACCATAACCCTAACCCTAACACTAACCCTAACCTTAACCCTAACCCTAACCCTAACCCTAACCCTAACTCTAACCCTAACCCTAACCCTAACCGTAACCATAATACTAAACTCTAAACCCTAAACCTAATACACCCTTAAACTTAAACAATCCTAAACCATAAACTTTAAACCCTAAACACTAAATCTAACAATAAACCTAAACCTAACCCTAAATCTAACCCTAACCCTAACCCTAACCCTAAACATAAACCTGACCCTAACCCTAATCCTAATCCTAACACTAATCATAACCCAAACACTAACCCTAACCCTAACCCTAAACCTAACCCTAAACCTCACACTATCCCTAATCCTAACACTAAACCCTAAACTTTAAATCTAACCCTAACACTAACCCTACCCTTAACTCTAACCCTAACGATATATCTAAACATAACCCTGACCCTAATCCTAACACTAACCCTATTTCTAATTCTAACCCTAACACTAATCCTAAACTAAAACCTAACCCCCTAATAATAACCCTAACACTAAACCTAACCCTAACCCTAACACTAACCCTAACACTAACCCCTAACCCCTAACACTAACCCTAACCCAAACCCCTAAACCTAACCCTAACCCTAACGTTAACCCTAACCCTAACCCTAACCCTAACCCTATCCCTAACACTAACTTTTATTCTAACACTAACACTAACCTTAACCCTAACCCTAACCTTAACCCTCACCCTAACCCTCAACTTAACCCTAAACCTAACCCTAACACTAACCCTAAGACCCTAAATCCTAAACCCTAAACCCCGAAAAACCCTAAACACTAATTCCAAAAGCACCCTAAACCCTAAACTATAAACACTAAACGCTAAAAAACCCTAAACCCTAAACCCTAAACACTAAACCCTAAACAAGCCTAAACCCTAAAACCATTAACACTATACCCTAAACAACCCTAAACCCTTAACCCTAAAAATTATACCCTAAACCCTAAAACACTATACAACCTTAAACCCTAAACCTTAAAATATCCTAAATCATAAATCCTGAACAAGCCTAAACACTAAATCATAAACAAACCTAAAAAACCCTAAACAACTCTAAACGCTAAAACATAAACAACCCTAAACATTAAACAATCTTAAACGCTAAACCCTATACACTAAACCTAAACCACCCTAAAACTTAAACAATCCTAAACCCTAAACCTTAAACCATAAACCCTAAATATTAAACCATAAGTCTAAGAATAACCATAACCCTAACCCTAACCCTAAACCTAAACCTAACCCTAACCTCAACCCAACCTTAACCCCATAACCCTAACCCTAACCTTAAGCCTAACATAACCCCATAACCTTAACTCTAACCCTAACTCTAACCCTAATGCTAAGCCTAACCCTAACCCTAACCTTAACCCCTTAACCTTAATCCCTAAATCCTAAACCCTGAACAACCATAAATCCTAAACCCTGAACAACCCTAAATCATAAACCCTGAATAACCCTAAACACTAACCTCTAAACAACCCTAAACAACCCTAATCACTAAACCATAAACAACCCTAAACACTAAACCCTAAACAACCCTATACCCTAAACCTTAAACACTAAACCCTAAATAACCCTAAACCCTAAACCATTAAAACTATACCCTAAACAACAATAAATACTAAACCCAAAACAACCCTAAAACCTAAACCTTAAACACTAAACCTTAAACAACCCTAAACCCTAAACACTAAACCCTAAACAACCCTAAAACTTAAACAATCCTAAACTCTAAACCATAAACCCTTAACCTAAACCACCCTAAATCTTAAACAATCCTAAACCCTAAACCTTAAATCCTAAAAACTAAACCCTAAACCCTAACCCTAACCCTAACCCTAACCCTAACCTAACCCTAACCCTAACCCTAACCCTAACCCTAACCTAACCGTAACCCTAACCCTAACCCTAAACCTAACCCTAACCCTAACATTAACTGTAACCATAACACTAAACTCTAAACACTAAACCTAATCCACCCTAAACTTTAAACAATCCTAAACCATAAACCTTAAACCCTAAACCCTAAATCTAACAATAAACCTAAACCTGACCCTAAATCTAACCCTAACCCCAACCCTAACCCTAAACCTAACCCTGACCCTAACCGTAACCCTAATCCTAACACTAACCATAACCTTAACCCTAACCCTAACCCTAACCTTAACCCTAACCCTAACCCTAACCCTAACCCTAACCCTAACCCTAACCCTAACCCTAACCCTAACCCTAACCCTAACCCTAACCCCTTAACCTTAATCCCTAAATCCTAAACCCTGAACAACCATAAATCCTAAACCCTGAACAACCCTAAATCATAAACCCTGAATAACCCTAAACCCTAATCTCTAAACAACCCTAAACAACCCTAATCACTAAACCATAAACAACCCTGAACACTAAACCCTAAACAACCCTATACCCTAAACCTTAAACACTAAACCCTAAATAACCCTAAACCCTAAACCATTAACACTATACCCTAAACAACACTAAACACTAAACCCAAAACAACCCTAAAACCTAAACCTTAAACACTAAAACTTAAACAACCCTAAACCCTAAACACTAAAGCCTAAACAACACTAAACTTTTAACCCTAAACACTATACCCTAAACAACCATAAACCTTAAACAATCCTAAAGTCTAAACCCTAAAACCTTAACCTAAACCACCCTAAAACTTAAACAATCCTAAACCCTAAACCTTAAACCCTAAACACTAAACCCTAAACCCTAAACCTAACAATAACCATAACCCTAACCCTAACCCCTAACCCTAACCCTAACCCTAATCCTAACCCTACCCCTAACCCTAACCCTAACCCTAACCCTAACCCTAACCCTAACCTTAACCCTAAACCTAATCCTAACCCTAACCTTAACCCTAATCTTAACCCTAACCCTAACCCTAACCCTAACCGTAACCATAACACTAAACCCTAAACCCTAAACCTAAGCCACCCTAAACCTTAAACAATCCTAAACCATAAACCTTAGACCCTAAATCCTAAATCTAACAATAAACCTAAACCTAACCCTAAATCTAACCCTAACCCTAACCCTAACCCTCAACCCTCCTTGACCCTAACACTAACCCTAACCCTAACCCTAACCCTAAACCTAACCCTGACCCTAATCCTAACACTAACACTATTTTTAATTCTAACCCTAACACTAATCCTAAACTTAAACCTAACCCCCTAATAATAACCCTAACCCTAACACTAACCCTAACGCCTAACCCTAACCCTAACCCTAACCCTAACACTAACCCCTAACCTTTACCCTAACCCTAACCCTAACCCTAACCCTATCCATTACCCTAACCCTAACCCTAACCCCTTAACCTTAATCCCTAAATCCTAAACCCTGAACAACCATAAATCCTAAACCCTGTACAACCCTAAATCATAAACCCTGAATAACCCTAAACACTAACCTCTAAACAACCCTAAACAACCCTAATCACTAAACCATAAACAACCCTAAACACTAAACCCTAAACAACCCTATACCCCAAACCTTAAACACTAAACCCTAAATAACCCTAAACCCTAAACCATTAACACTATACCCTAAACAACACTAAACACTAAACCCAAAACAACCCTAAAACCTAAACCTTAAACACTAAAACTTAAACAACCCTAAACCCTAAACACTAAACCCTAAACAACCCTAAACTTTTAACCCTAAACACTATACCCTAAACAACCCTAAACCTTAAACAATCCTAAACTCTAAACCCTAAACCCTTAACCTAAACCACCCTAAATCTTAAACAATCCTAAACCCTAAACCATAAACCCTAAACACTAAACCCTAAACCCTAAACCTAACAATAACCATAACCCTAACCCTAACCCCTAACCCTTACCCTAACCCCTACCCTAACACTAATCCTAACCCTAACCCTAACCCTAACCCTAACCCTAAACCTAATCCTAACCCTTACCCTAACCCTAACTTTAACCCTAACCCTAATCCTAACACTAAACCCTAAACCCTAAACCTAACACTAACCCTAAAACTAAACTTTAAATCCTAAACCTAATCTACCCTAAACCTTAAACAATCCTAAACCCTAAACCCTGAACCCTAAACCTAACCCTAACACTAACCATAACCCTAACACTAAATTGTAAACCCTAAATTTAACTTAGGATAAACGTTAAACAATCCTAAACCCTAAACCTTAAACCCTAAACCTAACAATTACCATAACCCTAACCCTAATCCTAACCCTAACCCTAACCCTAAACGTAACTCTAACACTAAACCTAACCCTAACCCTAACCCTAACCCTAAACCTAACACTAACACTAAACCTAATCCTAACCCTAACCCTAACCCTAAACCTGACCCTAACCCTAACCCTAACCCTAATCCTAACTCTAACCCTAATCCTAACAATAAACCTAATCCTAACCCTAACCCTAAACCTAACACTAACCTTAACCCTAACCCTAACCCTAACCCTAACAGTAATCCCTAAACCCTAAACCTAACCCTAACGATATCCCAAGCACAAAACTCTAAACCCTAAAAATAATCCACCCTAAACCTTAAACAATCCTAAATCTTAAACCTTTACCCTAAACCCTAAACCCTAAACCTAACAATATCCATGACCCTAAACGTAACCCTAAACCTAACCGTAACCCTAACCCTAATCCGAACACTAAACCCTAAACCCTAAACCTAACCGTAACCTTAACACTAAACTCTAAACCCTAAACCTAATCTACCGTAAACCTTAAACAATCTTAAACCCAAAACCTTAGACCCTAAACATTAAACCCTAAACCTAACAATAAACCTAACCCTAACCTTAACCCTAACCCTAACCCTAACCCTAACCCTAACCCTAACCCTAAACCTAACCCTAACCGTAACCCTAACCCTAAACCTAACCCTAACCTTAAGCCTAACCATAAACCTAACCCTAACCCTAAACCTAACCTTAACCCTAACCCTAACCCTAAACCTAACAATAAACATAATCATAAACCTTACCCTAACCCTAACCCTAACCCTAACCGTAACCCTAACCCTAACCCTAACCGTAACACTAACCCTAACCCTAACCCTAACCCTAACCCTAACCCTAACCCTAACCCTAACCTTAACCTTAACCATAACACTAAACTCTAAACCCTAAACCTAATCCACCCTAAACCTTAAAAAATCCTAAACCATAAACCTTAAACCCTAAACCCTAAATCTAACAATAAACCTAAACCTAACCCTAAATCTATCCCTAACCCTAACCCTAACCCTAAACCTAATCCTAACACTAACCATAACCGAAACACTAACCCTAACCCGAACCCTAAACCTAACACTAACCCTAAACCACACACTAACCCTAATCCTAACACTAAACCTTAAACTTTAAATATAACCCTAACCCTAACCCTACACTTAACCCTAACCCTAACCCTATCCCTAATCCTAACCCTGACCCTAATCCTAACACTAACCCTATTTCTAATTCTAACCCTAACACTAATCCTAAATTTAAACATAACTCCCTAATAATAACCCTAACCCTAAACCTAACCCTAACCCTAACCCTAACCATAACCTAAACCCTAACCCCCCCAACCCTAACCTTAACCCTAACCCTAACCCGAACCCTAAACCTAACACTAACCCTAAACCACACACTAACCCTAATCCTAACACTAAACCTTAAACTTTAAATCTAACCCTAACCCTAACCCTACCCCTAACCCTAACCCTAACCCTAACCCTAACCCTAACCCTAACCCTAACCATAACACTAAACTCTAAACCCTAAACCTAATCCACCCTAAACCTTAAACAATCCTAAACCATAAACCTTAAACTCTAAACCCTAAATCTAACAATAAACCTAAACCTAACCCTAAATCTAACACTAACCCTAACCGTAAACCTAAACCTACCCCTGACCCTAATCTAAAGCCTAATCCTAACAATAACCATAACCCAAACAAAGACTAACCCTAACCCTAAACCTAACCCTAAACCTCACACCTACCCTATCCCTAACCCTAACACTAACCCTAACCCTAACCCTAACCCTAACACTATCCCTAACCCCTAACACTAACCCTAACCCTAACCCCTAACCTAACCCTAAACCTAACCCTAACCCTAACCCTAACCCTAACCCTAACCCTAACCCTAACCCCTTAACCTTAATCCCTAAATCCTAAACCCTGAACAACCATAAATCCTAAACCCTGAACAACCCTAAATCATAAACCCTGAATAACCCTAAACACTAACCTCTAAACAACCCTAAACAACCCTAATCACTAAACCAAAAACAACCCTGAACACTAAACCCTAAACAACCCTATACCCTAAACCTTAAAAACTAAACCCTAAATAACCCTAAACCCTAAACCATTAACACTATACCCTAAACAGCACTAAACACTAAACCCAAAACAACCCTAAAACCTAAACCTTAAACACTAAACCTTAAACAACCCTAAACCCTAAACACTAAACCCTAAACAACATTAAACTTTTAAGCCTAAACACTATACCCTAAACAACCCTAAACCTTAAAAAATCCTAAACTCTAAACCCTAAAACCTTAACCTAAACCACCCTAAATCTTAAACAATCCTAAAACCTAAACCTTAAACCCTAAACACTAAACCCTAAACCCTA
>NW_027667441.1:212500-217500 GCF_963924665.1 Micromys minutus
AACCCTAACCCTAACCCTAAACCTTACCATAACCCTAACCCTAACCATAACCCCATCCCTAACCCTAACCCTAACCGTAACCATAACACTAAACTCTAAACCCTAAACCTAATCCACCCTAAACCTTAAACAATCCTAAACCATAAACCTTAAACGCTAAACCCTAAATCTAACAATAAACCTAAACCTAACCCTAAATCTAACCCTAACCCTATCCCTAACCCTAAACCTAACCCTGACCCTAAACCTAACCCTAATCCTAACACTAACCATAACCCTAATCCTAACACTAACCCTAACCTTAACCCTAACCCTAACCCTAACATTAACCCTAACTCTAACCCTAACCCTAACCCTAACCGTAACCATAATACTAAACTCTAAACCCTAAACCTAATCCACCCTAAACCTTAAACAATCCTAAACCATAAATTTTAACCCTAAACCCTAAATCTAACAATAAACCTAAACCTAACCCTAAATATAACCCTAACCCTAACCCTAACCCTAAACCTAAACCTGACCCTAACCCTAACCCTAATCCTAACACTAATCATAACCCAAACACTAACCCTAACCCTAACCCTAAACCTAACCCTAAACCTCACACTATCCCTAATCCTAACACTAAACCCTAAACTTTAAATCTAACCCTAACCCTAACCCTACGCTTAACCCTAACCCTAACCCTATCCCTAAACCTAACACTGACCCTAATCCTAACACTAACCCTATTTCTAATTCTAACCCTAACACTAATCCTAAACTAAAACCTAACCCCCTAATAATAACCCTAACACTAAACCTAACCCTAACCCTAACCCTAACCCTCACCCTAACACTAACCCCTAACCCATAACACTAACCCTAACCCTAAGCCCTAACCCTAACCCTAACCCTAACCCTAACCCTAACCCTAACCCTTACACTAACCCTAACCCTAACCCTATCCCTAACCCTAACCCTTACCCTAACACTAACACTAACCTTAACCCTAACCCTAACCTTAAACCTCACCCTAACTTTCACCATAACCCTAAACCTAACCCTAACACTAAACCTAACACCCTAAATCCTAAACCCTAAACCCCAAAAAACCCTAAACACTAATTCCAAAAGCACCCTAAACCCTAAACTATAAACACTAAACGCTAAAAAACCCTAAACCCTAAACCCTAAACACTAAACCCTAAACAAGCCTAAACCCTAAAACCATTAACATTATACCCTAAACAAGCCTAAAACCTTAACCCTAAACATTATACCCTAAACCCTAAAACACTATACAACCTTAAACCCTAAACTATAAAATATCCTAAATCATAAAACCTGAACAACCCTAAACACTAAATCATAAACAACCCTAAAAAACCCTAAACAATTCTAAACGCTAAAACCTAAACAACCCTAACCATTAAACAATCTTAAACGCTAAATTCTATACCCTAAACCTAAACCACCCTAAAACTTAAACAATCCTAAACCCTAAACCTTAAACCATAAGCCCTAAATTTTAAACCATAAATCTAAGAATAACCATAACCCTAACCCTAACCCTAAACCTAAACCTAACCCTAACCCCAACCCTAACCTTATCCCCATAACCCTAACCCTAACCTTAAGCCTAACATAACCCCATAACCCTAACTCTAACCCTAACTCTAACCCTAATGCTAACCCTAACACTAACCCTAACCCTAACCCTAACCCTAACTCCTCAACCTTAATCTTGAAATCCTAAACCCTGAACAACCATAAATCCTAAACCCTGAACAACCCTAAATCATAAACCCTGAATAACCCTAAACACTAACCTCTAAACAACCCTAAACAACCCTAATCACTAAACCATAAACAACCCTAAACACTAAACCCTAAACAACCCTATACCCTAAACCTTAAACACTAAACCCTAAATAACCCTAAACCCTAAACCATTAACACTATACCCTAAACAACACTAAACAATAAACCCAAAACAACCCTAAAACCTAAACCTTAAACACTAAACCTTAAACAACCCTAAACCCTAAACACTAAACCCTAAACAACCCTAAACTTTTAACCCTAAACACTATACCCTAAACATCCCTAAACCTTAAACAATCCTAAACTCTAAACCCTAAACCCTTAACCTAAACCACCCTAAATCTTAAACAATCATAAACCCTAAACCTTAAACACTAAACACTAAACCCTAAACCCTAAACCTAACAATAACAATAACCCTAACTCTAACCCCTAACCCTTACCCTAACCCTAACCCTAACCCTAATCCTAACCCTAACCCTAACCCTAACCCTAACCCTAACCCTAGCCCTAACCCTAACCCTAAACCTAATCCTAACCCCAACCTTAACTCTAATCCTAACCCTAACCGTAACCCTAACCCGAACCGTAACCATAACACTAAACTCTAAACCCTAAACCTAATCCACCCTAAACCTTAAACAATCCTAAACCATAAACCTTAGACCCTAAATCCTAAATCTAACAATAAACCTAAACCTAACCCTAAATCTAACCCAACCCTAACCCTAACCCTAAACCCTCCCTGACCCTAACCCTAACCCTAACCCTAACCCTAACCCTAAACCTAACCCTGACCCTAATCCTAACACAAACCCTATTTCTAATTCTAACCCTAACACTAATCCTAAACTTAAACCTAACCCCCTAATAATAACCCTAACCCTAACACTAACCCTAACCCCTAACCCTAACCCTAAACCTAACCCTAACCTAACCCTAATCCTAACCCTAATCCTAACCCAAACCCTAACACTAACCCCCTAACTTTTACCCTAACCCTAACCCTAACCCTAACCCTAACCATTACCATAAACCTAACCCTAACCCTAACCCCATCCCTAACCCTAACCCTAACCGTAACCATAACACTAAACTCTAAACCCTAAACCTAATCCACCCTAAACCTTAAACAATCCTAAACCATAAACCTTAAAACCTAAACCCTAAATCTAACAATAAATCTAAACCTAACCGTAAATCTAACCCTAACCCTATCCCTAACCCTAAACCTAACCCTGACCCTAACCCTAACCCTAATCCTAACACTAACCATAACCCTAACCCTAACACTAACCCTAACCTTAACCCTAACCCTAACCTTAACCCTAACCCTAACCCTAACTCTAACCCTAACCCTAACCCTTACCGTAACCATAATACTAAACTCTAAACCCTAAACCTAATCTAACCTAAACCTTAAACAATCCTAAACCTTAAACCTTAAACCCTAAACCCTAAATCTAACAATAAACCTAAACCTAACCCTAAATCTATCCCTAACACTAACCCTAACCCTAAACCTATACCTGACCCTAACCCTAACCCTAATAATAACACTAATCATAACCCAAACACTAACCCTAACCCTAACCCTAAACCTAACCCTAAACCTCACACTATTTCTAATCCTAACACTAAACCCTAAACTTTAAATCTAACCCTAACCCTAACCCTACCCTTAACCCTAACACTAACCCTATCCCTAAACCTAACCCTGACCCTAATCCTAACACTAACCCTATTTCTAATTCTAACCCTAACACTAATCCTAAACTAAAACGTAACCCCCTAATAATAACCCTAACATTAAACCTAACCGTAACCGTAACCCTAACCCTAACCCTAACACTAACCCCTAACCCCTAACACTAACCCTAACCCTAACCCCTAACCCTAACCCTAACCCTAACCTTAACCCTAACCCTAACCCTAACTCTAACCCTATCCCTAACCCTAACCCTTACCCTAACACTAACACTAACCTTAACCCTAACCCTAACCTTAACCATCACCCTAACCCTCACCTTAACCCTAAACCTAACCCTAACACTAACCCTAACACCCTAAATCCTAAACCCTAAACCCCGAAAAACCCTAAACACTAATTCCAAAAGCACCCTAAACCCTTAACCCTAAACATTATACCCTAAACCCTAAAACACTATACAACCTTAAACCCTAAACCTTAAAATATCCTAAATCATAAATCCTGAACAACCCTAAACACTAAATCATAAACAACCCTAAAAAACCCTAAACAACTCTAAACGCTAAAACCTAAACAACCCTAAACATTAAACAATCTTAAACGCTAAACCCTATACCCTAAACCTAAACCACCCTAAAACTTAAACAATCCTAAACCCTAAACCTTAAACCATAAACCCTAAATTTTAAACCATAAATCTAAGAATAACCATAACCCTAACCCTAACCCTAAACCTAAACCTAACCCTAACCCCAACCCTAACCTTAACCCCATAACCCTAACCCTAACCTTAAGCCTAACATAACCCCATAACCCTAACTCTAACCCTAACTCTAACCCTAATGCTAACCCTAACCCTAACCCTACCCCTAACCCCTTAACCTTAATCCCTAAATCCTAAACCCTGAACAACCATAAATCCTAAACCCTGAACAACCCTAAATCATAAACCCTGAATAACCCTAAACACTAACCTCTAAACAACCCTAAACAACCCTAATCACTAAACCATAAACAACCCTAAACACTAAACCCTAAACAACCCTATACCCTAAACCTTAAACACTAAACCCTAAAAAACCCTAAACCCTAAACCATTAACACTATACCCTAAACAACACTAAACACTAAACCCAAAACAACCCTAAAACCTAAACCTTAAACACTAAACCTTAAACAACCCTAAACCCTAAACCCTAAACAACCCTAAACTTTTAACCCTAAACACTATACCCTAAACAACTCTAAACCTTAAACAATCCTAAACTCTAAACCCTAAACCCTTAACATAAACCACCCTAAATCTTAAATAATCCTAAACCCTAAACCTTAAACCCTAAACACTAAACCCTAAACCTAAACCTAACAATAACCATAACCCTAACACTAACCCCTAACCCTTACCCTAACCCTAACTCTAACCCTAATCCTAACCCTAACCCTAACCCTAACCCTAACACTAACCCTAACCCTAAACCTA
>NW_027667441.1:222500-225000 GCF_963924665.1 Micromys minutus
AAATCTAACAATAAACCTAAACCTAACCCTAAATCTAACCCTAACCCTATCCCTAACCCTAAACCTAACCCTGACCCTAACCCTAACCCTAATCCTAACACTAACCATAACCCTAACCCTAACACTAACCCTAACTTTAACCCTAACCCTAACCCTAACCCTAACCCTAACCCTAACTCTAACCCTAACCCTAACCCTAACCGTAACCATAATACTAAACTCTAAACCCTAAACCTAACCCACCCTAAACCTTAAACAATCCTAAACCATAAACCTTAAACCCTAAACCCTAAATCTAACAATAAACCTAAACCTAACCCTAAATCTAACCCTAAACCTAACCCTAACCCTAAACCTAAACCTGACCCTAACCCTATCTCTAATCCTAACACTAATCATAACCGAAACACTAAGCCTAACCCTAACCCTAAACCTAACCCTAAACCTCACACTATCCCTAATCCTAACACTAAACCCTAAACTTTAAATCTAACCCTAACCCTAACCCTACCCTTAACCCTAACCCTAACCCTATCCCTAAACCTAACCCTGACACTAATCCTAACACTAACCCTATTTCTAATTCTAACCCTAACACTAATCCTAAACTAAAACCTAACCACCTAATAATAACCCTAACACTAAACCTAACCCTAATCCTAACCCCAACCCTAACCCTAACACTAACCCCTAACGCCTAACACTAACCCTAACCCTAACCCCTAACCCTAACCCTAACCCTAACCTAACCCTAACCCTAACCCTAACCTAACCCTAACCCTAACCCTAACCCTAATTCTAACCCTAACTCTAACCCTAACCCTTACCCTAACACTAACACTAACCTTAACCCTAACCCTAACCTTAACCCTCACCCTAACCCTCACCTTAACCCTAAACCTAACCCTAACACTAACCCTAACACCCTAAATCCTAAACCCTAAACCCCGAAAAACCCTAAACACTAATTCCAAAAGCACCCTAAACCCTAAACTATAAACACTAAACGCTAAAAAACCCTAAACCCTAAACCCTAAACACTAAACCCTAAACAAGTCTAAACCCTAAAACCATTAACACTATACCCTAAACAACCCTAAACCCTTAACCCTAAACATTATACCCTAAACCCTAAAACACTATACAACCTTAAACCCTAAACCTTAAAATATCCTAAATCATAAATCCTGAACAACCCTAAACACTAAATTATAAACAACCCTAAAAAACCCTAAACAACTCTAAACGCTAAAACCTAAACAACCCTAACCATTAAACAATCTTAAACGCTAAATTCTATACCCTAAACCTAAACCACCCTAAAACTTAAACAATCCTAAACTCTAAACCTTAAACCATAAACCCTAAATTTTAAAAAATAAATCTAAGAATAACCATAACCCTAACCCTAACCCTAAACCTAAACCTAACCCTAACCCCAACCCTAACCTTAACCCCATAACCCTAACCCTAACCTTAAGCCTAACATAACCCCATAACCCTAACTCTAACCCTAACTCTAACCCTAATGCTAACCCTAACCCTAACCCTAACCCTAACCCCTTAACCTTAATCCCTAAATCCTAAACCCTGAACAACCATAAATCCTAAACCCTGAACAACCCTAAATCATAAACCCTGAATAACCCTAAACACTAACCTCTAAACAACCCTAAACAACCCTAATCACTAAACCATAAACAACCCTAAACACTAAACCCTAAACAACCCTATACCCTAAACCTTAAACACTAAACCCTAAAAAACCCTAAACCCTAAACCATTAACACTATACCCTAAACAACACTAAACACTAAACCCAAAACAACCCTAAAACCTAAACCTTAAACACTAAACCTTAAACAACCCTAAACCCTAAACCCTAAACAACCCTAAACTTTTAACCCTAAACACTATACCCTAAACAACTCTAAACCTTAAACAATCCTAAACTCTAAACCCTAAACCCTTAACATAAACCACCCTAAATCTTAAATAATCCTAAACCCTAAACCTTAAACCCTAAACACTAAACCCTAAACCTAAACCTAACAATAACCATAACCCTAACACTAACCCCTAACCCTTACCCTAACCCTAACTCTAACCCTAATCCTAACCCTAACCCTAACCCTAACCCTAACACTAACCCTAACCCTAAACCTAATCCTAACCCTAACCTTAACCCTAATCCTAACCCTAACCCTAACCCTAACCCTAACCGTAACCATAACACTAAACTCTAAACCCTAAACCTAATCCACCCTAAACCTTAAACAATCCTAAACCATAAACCTTAGACCCTAAATCCTAAATCTAACAATAAACCTAAACCTAACCCTAAATCTAACCCTAACCCTAACCCTAACCCTAAACCCTCCCTGACCCTAACCCTAACCCTAACCCTAACCCTAACCCTAAACCTAACCCTGACCCTAATCCTAACACTAACCCTATTTCTAATTCTAACCCTAACAATAATCCTAAACTTAAACCTAAC
>NW_027667441.1:232500-237500 GCF_963924665.1 Micromys minutus
CCTAAACCTTAAACCATAAACCCTAAATTTTAAACCATAAATCTAAGAATAACCATAACCCTAACCCTAACCCTAAACCTAAACCTAACCCTAACCCCAACCCTAACCTTAACCCCATAACTCTAACCCTAACCTTAAGCCTAACATAACCACATAACCCTAACCCTAACCCTCACCCTAACCCTAACCCTAACCCTAACCCTAACCCTCACCCTAACCCTAACCCTAATCCCTAACCCCTAACACTAACCCTAACCCAAACCCCTAACCCTAACCCTAACCCTAACCCTAAACTTACCCTAACCCTAACCCTAACCCTAACCCTAACCCTAACCCTAACCCTAACCTTAACCCTAACCCTAACCCTAACCCTAAACCTAACCCAAACCCTAACCCAAACCGTAACCCTAACTCTAACCCTAACCCTAACCCTAACCCTAAACCTAACCCTAACCCTAACCTTAACCCTAATCCTAACACTAACCCTAACCCTAACCCTAACCGTAACCATAACACTAACCTCTAAACCCTAAACCTAATCCACCCTAAACCTTAAACAATCCTAAACCATAAACCGTAGACCCTAAACCCTAAATCTAACAATAAACCTAAACCTAACCCTAAATCTAACCCTAACCCTAAACCCTCCCTGACCCTAACCCTAACCCTAACCCTAACCCTAACCCTAAACCTAACCCTGACCCTAATCCTAACACTAAACCTATTTCTAATTCTAACCCTAACACTAATCCTAAACATAAACCTAACCCCCTAATAATAACCCTAACCATAACACTAACCCTAACCCCTAACCCGAACCCTAACCCTAACCCTAACCCTAACCTAACCCTAACTCTAACCCTAACCCTAACCCAAACCCTAACACTAACCCCCTAACTTTTACCCTAACCCTAATCCTAACCCTAACCCTAACCCTTACCATAACCCTAACCCTAACCATAACCCCATCCCTAACCCTAACCCTAACCGTAACCATAACACTAAACTCTAAACCCTAAACCTAATCCACCCTAAACCTAAAACAATCCTAAACCATAAACCTTAAACCCTAAACCCTAAATCTAACAATAAACCTAAACCTAACCCTAAATCTAACCCTAACCCTATCCCTAACCCTAAACCTAACCCTGACCCTAAACCTAACCTTAATCCTAACACTAACCATAACCCTAACCCTGACACTAAGCCTAACCTTAACCCTAACCCTAACCCTAACCCTAACCCTAACTCTAACCCTAACCCTAACCTTAACCATAACCATAATACTAAACTCTAAACCCTAAACCTAATCCACCCTAAACCTTAAACAATCCTAAACCATAAACCTTAAACCCTAAACCCTAAATCTAACCATAAACCTAAACCTAACCCTAAATATAACCCTAACCCTAACCCTAACCCTAAACCTAAACCTGACCCTTACCCTATCCCTAATCCTAACACTAATCCTAACCCAAACACTAACCCAAACACTAACCCTAAACCTAACCCTAAACCTCACACTATCCCTAATCCTAACACTAAACCCTAAACTTTAAATCTAACCCTAACCCTAACCCTACCCTTAACCCTAACCCTAACCCTATCCCTAAACCTAACCCTGACCCTAATCCTAACACTAACCCTATTTCTAATTCTAACCCTAACACTAATCCTAAACTAAAACCTAACCCCCTAATAATAACCCTAACACTAAAACTAACCATAACCCTAACCCTAACCCTAACCCTAACACTAACCCCTAACCCCTAACACTAACCCTAACCCTAACCCCTAACCCTAACCCTAACCCTAACCCTAACCCTAACCCTGTCCCTAACCCTAACCCTTAACCTAACACTAACACTAACCTTAACCCTAACCCTAACCTTAACCCTCACCCTAACCCTCACCTTAACCCTAAACCTAACCCTAACACTAAACCTAACACCCTAAATCCTAAACCCTAAACCCCAAAAAACCCTAAACACTAATTCCAAAAGCACCCTAAACTCTAAACTATAAACACTAAACGCTAAAAAACCCTAAACCCTAAACCCTAAACACTAAACCCTAAACAAGACTAAACCCTAAAACCATTAACACTATACCCTAAACAACCCTAAACCCTTAACCCTAAACATTATACCCTAAACCCTAAAACACTATACAACCTTAAACCCTAAACCTTAAAATATCCTAAATCATAAATCCTGAACAACCCTAAACACTAAATTATAAACAACCCTAAAAAACCCTAAACAACTCTAAACGCTAAAACCTAAACAACCCTAACCATTAAACAATCTTAAACGCTAAATTCTATACCCTAAACCTAAACCACCCTAAAACTTAAACAATCCTAAACCCTAAACCTTTAACCATAAGCCCTAAATTTTAAAACATAAATCTAAGAATAACCATAACCCTAACCCTAACCCTAAACCTAAACCTAAACTAACCCCAACCCTAACCTTAACCCCATAACCCTAACCCTAACCTTAAGCCTAACATAACCCCATAACCCTAACTCTAACCCTAACTTTAACCCTAATGCTAACCCTAACCCTAACCCTAACCCTAACCCTAACCCCTTAACCTAAATCCCTAAATCCTAAACCCTGAACAACCATAAATCCTAAACCCTGAACAACCCTAAATCATAAACCCTGAATAACCCTAAACACTAACCTCTTAACAACCCTAAAAAACCCTAATCACTAAACCATAAACAACCCTAAACACTAAACCCTAAACAACCCTATACCCTAAACCTTAAACACTAAACCCAAAATAAACCTAAACCCTAAACCATTAACACTATACCATAAACAACACTAAACACTAAAACCAAAACAACCCTAAAACCTAAACCTTAAACACTAAACCTTAAACAACCCTAAACCCTAAAAACTAAACCCTAAACAACCCTAAACTTTTAACCCTAAACACTATACCCTAAACAACACTAAACCTTAAACAATCCTAAACTCTAAACACTAAACCCTTAACCTAAACCACCCGAAATCTTAAACAATCATAAACCCTAAACCTTAAACCCTAAACACTAAACCCTAAACCCTAAACCTAACAATAACCATAACCCTAACCCTAACCCCTAACCCTTACCCTAACCCTAACCCTAACCCTAATCCTAACCCTAACCCTAACCCTAACCCTAACCCTAACCCTAACCCTAACCCTAAACCTAATCCTAACCCCAACCTTAACCCTAATCCTAACCCTAACCCTAACCCTAACCGTAACCATAACACTAAACTCTAAACCCTAAACCTAATCCACCCTAAACCTTA
Organism: Micromys minutus; assembly: GCF_963924665.1. Taxonomy (NCBI): domain Eukaryota; kingdom Metazoa; phylum Chordata; class Mammalia; order Rodentia; family Muridae; genus Micromys; species Micromys minutus. The sequence goes on from NW_027667441.1 coordinate 235,815, forward strand.
AACAATCCTAAACCATAAAACTTAGACCCTAAATCCTAAATCTAACAATAAACCTAAACCTAACCCTAAATCTAACCCTAACCCTAAACCTAACCTTAAACCCTCCCTGACCCTAACCCTAACCCTAACCCTAACCCTAACCCTAAACCTAACCCTGACCCTAATCCTAACACTAAACCTATTTCTAATTCTAACCCTAACACTAATCCTAAAATTAAACCTAACCCCCTAATAATAACCCTAACCCTAACACTAACCATAACCCCTAACCCTAACCCTAAACCTAACCTAACCCTAACCCTAACCCTAACCCTAACCCAAACCCTAACACTAACCCCTAAATTTTACCCTAACCCTAACACTAAACCTAACCCTAACCATTACCATAAACCTAACCCTAACCCTAACCCCATCCCTAATTCTAACCCTAACCGTAACCAGAACACTAAACTCTAAACCCTAAACCTAATCCACCCTAAACCTTAAACAATCCTAAACCATAAACCTTAAACCCTAAACCCTAAATCTAACAATAAATCTAAACCTAACCCTAAATCTAACCCTAACCCTATCCCTAACCCTAAACCTAACCCTGACCCTAACCCTAACCCTAATCCTAACACTAACCATAACCCTAACCCTAACACTAACCCTAACCTTAACCCTAACCCTAACCCTAACCCTAACTCTAACCCTAAACCTAACCCTAACCGTAACCATAATACTAAACTCTAAACCCTAAACCTAATCTACCCTAAACCTTAAACAATCCTAAACCTTAAACCTTAAACCCTAAACACTAAATCTAACAATAAACCTAAACCTAACCCTAAATCTATCCCTAAACCTAACGCTAACCCTAAACCTAAAACTGACCCTAACCCTAACCCTAATAATAACACTAATCATAACCCAAACACTAACCCTAACCCTAACCCTAAACCTAACCCTAAAGGTCACACTATCCCTAATCCTAACACTAAACACTAAACTTTAAATCTAACCCTAACCCTAACCCTACCCTAAACCCTAACCCTAACCATATCGCTAAACCTAACCCTGACCCTAATCCTAACACTAACCCTATTTCTAATTCTAACCCTAACACTAATCTTAAACTAAAACGTAACCCCCTAATAATAACCCTAACACTAAACCTAACCCTAACCCTAACCCTAACCCTAACCCTAACCCTAACACTAACCCCTAACCCCTAACACTAACACTAACCCTAACCCCTAACCCTAACCCTAACCCTAACCTTAACCCTAACCCTAACCCTAACCCTAACCCTATCCCTAACCCTAACCCTTACCCTAAAACTAACACTAACCTTAACCCTAACCCTAACCTTAAACCTCACCCTAACCCTCACCTTAACCCTAAACCTAACCCTAACACTAACCCTAACACCCTAAATCCTAAACCCTAAACCCCGTAAAACCCTAAACACTAATTCCAAAAGCACCCTAAACCCTTAACCCTAAACATTATACCATAAACCCTAAAACCCTATACAACCTTAAACCCTAAACCTTAAAATATCCTAAATCATATATCCTGAACAACCATAAACACTAAATCATAAACAACCCTAAAAAACCCTAAACAACTCTAAACGCTAAAACCTAAACAACCCTAAACATTAAACAATCTTAAACGCTAAACCCTATACCCTAAACCTAA
>NW_027667441.1:242500-245000 GCF_963924665.1 Micromys minutus
TAACACTAACACTAACCTTAACCCTAACCCTAACCTTAACCCTCACACTAACCCTCACCTTAACCCTAAACCTAATCCTAACACTAACCCTAACACCCTAAATCCTAAACCCTAAACCCCGAAAAACCCTAAACACTAATTCCAAAAGCACCCTAAACCCTAAACTATAAACACTAAACGCTAAAAAACCATAAACCCTAAACCCTAAACACTAAACCCTAAACAAGCCTAAACCCTAAAACCATTAACACTATACCCTAAACAACCTTAAACCCTTAACCCTAAATATTATACCCTAAACCCTAAAACACTATACAATCTTAAACCCTAAACCTTAAAATATCCTAAATCATATATCCTGAACAACCCTAAACACTAAATTATAAACAACCCTAAAAAACCATAAACAACTATAAACGCTAAAACCTAAACAACCCTAACCATTAAACAATCTTAAACGCTAAATTCTATACCCTAAACCTAAACCACCCTAAAACTTAAACAATCCTAAACCCTAAAACTTAAACCATAAACCCTAAATTTTAAACCATAAATCTAAGAATAACCATAACCCTAACCCTAACCCTAAACCTAAACCTAACCCTAACCCCAACCCTAACCTTAACCCCATAACCCTTACCCTAAACTTAAGCCTAACATAACCCCATAACCCTAACTCTAACCCTAACTCTAACCCTAATGCTAACCCTAACCCTAACCCTAACCCTAACCCTAACCCTAACCCCTTAACCTTAATCCCTAAATCCTAAACCCTGAACAACCATAAATCCTAAACCCTGAACAACCCTAAATCATAAACCCTGAATAACCCTAAACACTAACCTCTAAACAACCCTAAACAACCCTAATCACTAAACCATAAACAACCCTAAACACTAAACCATAAACAACCCTATACCCTAAACCTTAAACACTAAACCTTAAACAACCCTAAACCCTAAACACTAAACCCTAAACAACCCTAAACTTTTAACCCTAAACACTATACCCTAAACAACCCTAAACCTTAAACAATCCTAAACTCTAAACCCTAAACCCTTAACCTAAACCACCCTAAATCTTAAACAATCCTAAACCCTAAACCTTAAACCCTAAACACTAAACCCTAAACCCTAAACCTAACAATAACCATAACCCTAACCCTAACCCCTAACCCTTACCCTAACCCTAACCCTAACCCTAATCCTAACCCTAACCCTAACCCTAACCCTAACCCTAACCCTAACCCTAACACTAACCCTAACCCTAAACCTAATTATAACCCTAACCTTAACCCTAATCCTAACCCTAACCCTAACACTAACCCTAACCTTAACCATAATACTAAACTCTAAACCCTAAACCTAATCCACCCTAAACCTTAAACAATCCTAAACCATAAACCTTAGACCCTAAATCCTAAATCTAACAATAAACCTAAACCTAAACCTAAATCTAAGACTAACCCTAACCCTAACCCTAAACCCTTCCTGACCCTAACCCTAACCCTAACCCTAACCCTAACCCTAAACCTAACCCTGACCCTAATCCTAACACTAACCCTATTTCTAATTCTAACCCCAACACTAATCCTAAACTTAAACCGAACCCCCTAATAATAACACTAACCCTAACACTAACCCTAACCCCTAACCCTAACCCTAACCCTAACCCTAACCCTAACCTAACCCTAACCCTAACCCTAACCCTAACCCTAACATTAACCCCTAACCCTTACCCTAACCCTAACCCTAACCCTAACCCTAACCATTACCCTAACCCTAACCCTAACCCTAACCCTAACCCTAACCCTAACCCTAACACTAACCGTAACCATAACACTAAACTCTAAACCCTAAACCTAATCCACCCTAAACCTTAAACAATCCTAAACCATAAACCTTAAACCCTAAACCCTAAATCTAACAATAAACCTAAACCTGACCCTAAATCTAACTTTAACCCTAACCCTAACCCTAAACCAAACCCTGACCCTAACCCTTACCCTAATCCTAACACTAACCATAACCCTCACCCTAACCCTAACCCTAACCTTAACCCTAACCCTAACCCTAACCCTAACCCTTACCCTAACCCTAACCCTAACCCTAACCCTAACCCTAACCCTTTAACCTTAATCCCTAAATCCTAAACCCTGAACAACCATAAATCCTAAACCCTGAACAACCCTAAATCATAAACCCTGAATAACCCTAAACACTAACCTCTAAACAACCCTAAACAACCCTAATCACTAAACCATAAACAACCCTAAACACTAAACCCTAAACAACCCTATACCCTAAACCTTAAACACTAAACCCTAAAAAACCCTAAACCCTAAACCATTAACACTATACCCTAAACAACACTAAACACTAAACCCAAAACAACCCTAAAACCTAAACCTTAAACACTAAACCTTAAACAACCCTAAACCCTAAACACTAAACTCTAAACAACCCTAAACTTTTAATCCAAAACACTATACCCTAAACAA